>NW_025746979.1:57500-76379 GCF_021184085.1 Oncorhynchus gorbuscha
CCTCTCTCTCCCTCCTTCTCCCCCCTCTCACCCTCCTTCTCCTCCCTCTCTCTCCCTCCTTCTCCTCCCTCCCTCTCTCTCCCTCCTTCTCCTCCCTCTCTCCCTCCTTCTCCTCCCTCTCTCCTCCTCTATTATCCATTCCTCCACAGGGTTCCTCCTATAACAACCCTCCCTCCCTCTACCTCCCTCTACCTCCCTCTCTCTCTCTATCTAACGGCAACAGCAGTAGCTGCACTGACTGATATAATGACCTGTCCGTCTGCAACATGTTGTTGTGAGTTTGTCATTGCCAGGAGCACCCTGTAGTCCAGACGTGGAGTGTCGCTCTGATTGAAGGTAAACTGTAGTCCAGACATGAAGTGTTGCTCTGATTTAAGCTAAGCTGCCTTATCTTGCTGTGCGGTGTGCCCTACATGTCTGGACTACTATAGATCCACTGTCTGGCTTCCAGAAAGCACCCTATTCCCTATACAGCGCAATCTGATGTATGTGATGGTTTAAAACGGCCGTCAAACATCTATATACTATTGATCAGGAGCCCGATGGTCTCCCCCTGTGTGCCCTGGTCATAAGTACTGCACTAAATGGGTAATAGGGTCCCATTTAGGATGTATAGCTTCGTAGTGTAGTCTACTAGAGGTATGATTCACTGTGTCACTGCTGTGTGTTTTACCTCTGGGAAATCTGGGAGTGAAGGAAGGAAATGGTATTCTGGGTAAATCTCATGTAAAATACGACCTCTGTGTCTCCCTATAATTGAACCCAACGGTCAAATAGAGAGAGAGGAAGGGGTGTGGTTAATCCCCCCCCCCCAAAAAAATGAACTGGATAAGGATAATGTTCTGTAATGGGGGAGTCTAGCTGGATAACATGTTCTGTAATGGGGGAGGCTAACTGGATAACATGTTCTGTAATGGGGGAGGCTAACTGGATAACATGTTCTGTAATGGGGAGTCTAACATGTTCTGTAATGGGGGAGTCTAGCTGGATAACATGTTCTGTAATGGGGGAGTCTAGCTGGATAACATGTTCTGTAATGGGGGAGTCTAGCTGGATAACATGTTCTGTAATGGGGGAGTCTAACTGGATAACATGTTCTGTAATGGGGGAGTCTAACTGGATAACATGTTCTGTAATGGGGGAGTCTAGCTGGATAACATGTTCTGTAATGGGGGAGTCTAACAGGTCTCTCAACACAGTTTCTACAGTATGACACTGTGTCATCGTCACAGCAACACAGTTTCTACAGTATGACACTGTGTCATCGTCACAGCAACACAGTTTCTACAGTATGACACCGTGTCAAAGTTGTGGTTTTGAGAAATGGACCTTGAATTAAAGCTTCAGTTTCCTCCCTCGTGGGGTAAAAGGAGGCGGCAGGTCCATTTTAGGTGTTCAGCTACACGCTTCTCCTCAAGGTTAAACCCGATAGAGGATCATAAGGTTTTTCGGCAGATCGGGAACAGAGAAATACAAACCACGGGGAAGGTAAATTACACAGAGTAACTTTTCCCACAGAGCTCTCTCTGTGGTGGAGGACACAGAGTAACTTTTCCCACAGAGCTCTCTTTGTGGAGGAGGACACAGAGTAACTTTTCCCACAGAGCCCTCTCTGTGGTGGAGGACACAGAGTAACTTTTCCCACAGAGCTCTCTTTGTGGAGGAGGACACAGAGTAACTTTTCCCACAGAGCTCTCTCTGTGGAGGAGGACACAGAGTAACTTTTCCCACAGAGCCCTGTAATGGGGGAGTCTAACTGGATAACATGTTCTGTAATGGGGGAGTCTAGCTGGATAACATGTTCTCTGTGGAGGTGGACAGTTGACTCTCTGATCCTCACTTGTATAAATTGCTTTTCCCTGCAGTGTCAGTCCTCTGCATTCACACACACACACACGCACACACACACACACACACACACACACACACACACACACACACACACACACACACACACACACACACACACACACACACACACACACACACACACACACACACACACACACACACACACACACACACACACACACACACACACACACACACACACACACACACACACACACACACACACACACACACACACACACACACACACACACACACACACACACACACACACACACACACACACACACACACACACACACACACACAGGCACACACACTCACACACACACACACAAAACACACACACACTCTCTCTCTCTCTCTCTCTCTTCACAACACACTGGGGAAATCTGTCTTGCGCTCGGTGCTTGACTTCTGGCAACAAACCTCTTAGTCTTGATGAGTCAATTAATAAATAACGAATCCTCCGCAACGTGATAGTGATAGCTGTATTAACGTTGTAACAGTGTGCCCAGGGGGCATGTCCTGACGAAGTGCTGACTCGCTGCGCGACCCTCCACACCCCGTGGCAAAACGGGAAGCTACACGATGGACGATTACGGGACACAAAGGCACAAAGGCACCGAAGGCGGGCGACACAGCTCAAGCAGGGTAGCCTAGTGGTTAGAGCGTTGGACTAGTAACCGGAAGCTTGCAAGTTCAAACCCCGAGCTGACAAGGTATAAACCTGTCGTTCTGCCCCTGAACAGGCAGTTAACCCACTGTTCATAGACCAGTTAAACCACTGTTCCTAGACCAGTTAACCCACTGTTCCTAGACCAGTTAACCCACTGTTCCAGGACCAGTTAACCCACTGTTCCTAGACCAGTTAACCCACTGTTCCTAGACCAGTTAACCCACTGTTCCTAGACCAGTTAACCCACTGTTCCTAGACCAGTTAACCCACTGTTCCTAGACCAGTAAACCCACTGTTCCTAGACAAGTTAACCCACTGTTCCTAGACCAGTTAACCCACTGTTCCTAGACCAGTTAACCCACTGTTCCTAGACCAGTTAACCCACTGTTCCTAGACCAGTTAACCCACTGTTCCTAGACCAGTTAACCCACTGTTCCTAGACCAGTTAACATATTAACCAGCTGTAACATATTAACCAGCTGTAACATATTAACCAGCTGTAACATATTAACATGTTAACATATTAACGAGCTGTAACATATTAACCAGCTGTAACATATTAACATATTAACCAGCTGTAACATATTAACCAGCTGTAACATATTAACATATTAACCAGCTGTAACATATTAACATATTAACCAGCTGTAACATATTAAACAGCTGTAACATATTAACATATTAACCAGCTGTAACATATTAACATATTAACATGTTAACATATTAACCAGCTGTAACATATTAACCAGCTGTAACATATTAACCAGCTGTAACATATTAACATATTAACCAGCTGTAACATATTAACATATTAACATGTTAACCAGCTGTAACATATTAACCAGCTGTAACATATTAACATATTAACATGTTAACCAGCTGTAACATATTAACCAGCTGTAACATATTAACCAGCTGTAACATATTAACCAGCTGTAACATATTAACCATCTGTAACATATTAACCAGCTGTAACATATTAACATATTAACCAGCTGTAACATATTAACATATTAACATGTTAACCAGCTGTAACATATTAACCATCTGTAACATATTAACCAGCTGTAACATATTAACATATTAACCAGCTGTAACATATTAACATATTAACATGTTAACCAGCTGTAACATATTAACCAGCTGTAACATATTAACCAGCTGTAACATATTAACATATTAACCAGCTGTAACATATTAACATATTAACATGTTAACCAGCTGTAACATATTAACCAGCTGTAACATATTAACATATTAACATGTTAACCAGCTGTAACATATTAACCAGCTGTAACATATTAACCAGCTGTAACATATTAACCAGCTGTAACATATTAACCATCTGTAACATATTAACCAGCTGTAACATATTAACATATTAACCAGCTGTAACATATTAACATATTAACATGTTAACCAGCTGTAACATATTAACCATCTGTAACATATTAACCAGCTGTAACATATTAACATATTAACCAGCTGTAACATATTAACATATTAACATGTTAACCAGCTGTAACATATTAACCAGCTGTAACATATTAACCAGCTGTAACATATTAACCAGCTGTAACATATTAACATATTAACCAGCTGTAACATATTAACATATTAACATGTTAACCAGCTGTAACATATTAACCAGCTGTAACATATTAACCAGCTGTAACATATTAACCATCTGTAACATATTAACCAGCTGTAACATATTAACATATTAACCAGCTGTAACATATTAACATATTAACCAGCTGTAACATATTAACATATTAACCAGCTCTAACATATTAAACAGCTGTAACATATTAACATATTAACCAGCTGTAACATATTAACATATTAACATGTTAACCAGCTGTAACATATTAACCAGCTGTAACATATTAACCAGCTGTAACATATTAACCAGCTGTAACATATTAACATATTAACCAGCTGTAACATATTAACATGTTAACCAGCTGTAACATATTAACCAGCTGTAACATATTAACCAGCTGTAACATATTAACCAGCTGTAACATATTAACATATTAACATATTAACCAGCTGAAACATATTAACATGTTAACCAGCTGTAACATATTAACATATTAACCAGCTGTAACATATTAACCAGCTGTAACATATTAACCAGCTGTAACATATTAACATATTAACATATTAACATATTAACATATTAACCAGCTGTAACATATTAACATGTTAACCAGCTGTAACATATTAACCAGCTGTAACATATTAACCAGCTGTAACATATTAACCAGCTGTAACATATTAACATATTAACATATTAACATATTAACATATTAACATATTAACCAGCTGTAACATATTAACATGTTAACCAGCTGTAACATATTAACCAGCTGTAACATATTAACATATTAACATATTAACCAGCTGTAACATATTAACATATTAACCAGCTGTAACATATTAACATATTAACCAGCTGTAACATATTAACATATTAACATGTTAACCAGCTGTAACATATTAACATATTAACATATTAAACAGCTGTAACATATTAACATATTAACCAGCTGTAACATATTAACATATTAACATATTAAACAGCTGTAACATATTAACATATTAACCAGCTGTAACATATTAACATATTAACATATTAACCAGCTGTAACATATTAACATATTAACATATTAAACAGCTGTAACATATTAACATATTAACCAGCTGTAACATATTAACATATTAACATGTTAACCAGCTGTAACATATTAACCAGCTGTAACATATTAACCAGCTGTAACATATTAACATATTAACATATTAACCAGCTGTAACATATTAACATATTAACCAGCTGTAACATATTAACATATTAACCAGCTGTAACATATTAACATATTAACCAGCTGTAACATATTAACATATTAACCAGCTGTAACATATTAACATATTAACCAGCTGTAACATATTAACATATTAACCAGCTGTAACATATTAACATATTAACCAGCTGTAACATGTTAACCAGCTGTAACATATTAACCAGCTGTAACATATTAACCAGCTGTAACATATTAACCAGCTGTAACATATTAACATATTAACCAGCTGTAACATGTTAACCAGCTGTAACATATTAACCAGCTGTAACATATTAACCAGCTGTAACATATTAACATATTAACCAGCTGTAACATATTAACATATTAACCAGCTGTAACATATTACCAAACATATTAACATATTAACATATTAACCAGCTGTAACATATTAACATATTAACATGTTAACCAGCTGTAACATATTAACCAGCTGTAACATATTAACCAGCTGTAACATATTAACATATTAACCAGCTGTAACATGTTAACCAGCTGTAACATATTAACCAGCTGTAACATATTAACATATTAACCAGCTGTAACATATTAACATATTAACCAGCTGTAACATGTTAACATATTAACCAGCTGTAACATATTAACCAGCTGTAACATATTAACCAGCTGTAACATATTAACCAGCTGTAACATATTAACATATTAACCAGCTGTAACATGTTAACCAGCTGTAACATATTAACCAGCTGTAACATATTAACATATTAACCAGCTGTAACATGTTAACCAGCTGTAACATATTAACCAGCTGTAACATATTAACATATTAACCAGCTGTAACATATTAACCAGCTGTAACATATTAACCAGCTGTAACATATTAACCAGCTGTAACATATTAACATATTAACCAGCTGTAACATGTTAACATATTAACCAGCTGTAACATATTAACATATTAACCAGCTGTAACATGTTAACCAGCTGTAACATATTAACATATTAACATATTAACCAGCTATAACATATTAACATATTAACCAGCTGTAACATATTAACATATTAACCAGCTGTAACATATTAACCAGCTGTAACATGTTAACATATTAACCAGCTGTAACATATTAACCAGCTGTAACATATTAACATATTAACCAGCTGTAACATATTAACCAGCTGTAACATATTAACATATTAACCAGCTGTAACATATTAACCAGCTGTAACATATTAACATATTAACCAGCTGTAACATATTAACATATTAACCAGCTGTAACATGTTAACATATTAACCAGCTGTAACATATTAACATATTAACCAGCTGTAACATATTAACATATTAACCAGCTGTAACATGTTAACATATTAACCAGCTGTAACATATTAACATATTAACCAGCTGTAACATATTAACATATTAACCAGCTGTAACATATTAACCAGCTGTAACATATTAACATATTAACCAGCTGTAACATATTAACCAGCTGTAACATATTAACATATTAACCAGCTGTAACATATTAACATATTAACCAGCTGTAACATATTAACATATTAACCAGCTGTAACATATTAACCAGCTGTAACATATTAACCAGCTGTAACATATTAACATATTAACCAGCTGTAACATATTAACATATTAACCAGCTGTAACATATTAACATATTAACCAGCTGTAACATATTAACCAGCTGTAACATATTAACATATTAACCAGCTGTAACATATTAACATATTAACCTGCTGTAACATGTTAACATAGCATCTAGGACATATTAACCAGTCTCTCTAACATAACATATTAACCAGCTGTAACATATTAACATATTAACCAGCTGTAACATATTAACATATTAACCAGCTGTAACATATTAACCAGCTGTAACATATTAACATATTAACCAGCTGTAACATATTAACATATTAACCAGCTGTAACATATTAACATATTAACCAGCTGTAACATATTAACCAGCTGTAGCATATTAACCAGCTGTAACATATTAACATATTAACCAGCTGTAACATATTAACATATTAACCAGCTGTAACATGTTAACATATTAACCAGCTGTAACATATTAACATATTAACCAGCTGTAACATGTTAACCAGCTGTAACATATTAACATATTAACATATTAACCAGCTATAACATATTAACATATTAACCAGCTGTAACATATTAACATATTAACCAGCTGTAACATATTAACCAGCTGTAACATGTTAACATATTAACCAGCTGTAACATATTAACCAGCTGTAACATATTAACATATTAACCAGCTGTAACATATTAACCAGCTGTAACATATTAACATATTAACCAGCTGTAACATATTAAGCTATTAACCAGCTGTAACATATTAACATATTAACCAGCTGTAACATATTAACATATTAACCAGCTGTAACATATTAACATATTAACCAGCTGTAACATATTAACATATTAACCAGCTGTAACATATTAACATATTAACCAGCTGTAACATGTTAACATATTAACCAGCTGTAACATATTAACATATTAACCAGCTGTAACATATTAACATATTAACCAGCTGTAACATATTAACCAGCTGTAACATATTAACATATTAACCAGCTGTAACATATTAACCAGCTGTAACATATTAACATATTAACCAGCTGTAACATATTAACATATTAACCAGCTGTAACATATTAACATATTAACCAGCTGTAATATATTAACATATTAACCAGCTGTAACATATTAACCAGCTGTAACATATTAACATATTAACCAGCTGTAACATATTAACATATTAACCAGCTGTAACATATTAACATATTAACCAGCTGTAACATATTAACCAGCTGTAACATATTAACATATTAACCAACTGTAACATATTAACATATTAACCTGCTGTAACATGTTAACATATTGACATCTAGGATCCTAGATAAGTAGTCTCTCTCTAACATATTAACCAGCTGTAACATATTAACATATTAACCAGCTGTAACATATTAACATATTAACCAGCTGTAACATATTAACCAGCTGTAACATATTAACATATTAACCAACTGTAACATATTAACATATTAACCTGCTGTAACATATTAACATATTAACCAGCTGTAACATATTAACCAGCTGTAGCATATTAACCAGCTGTAACATATTAACATATTAACCAGCTGTAACATATTAACATATTAACCAGCTGTAACATATTAACATATTAACCAGCTGTAACATATTAACCAGCTGTAACATATTAACCAGCTGTAACATGTTAACCAGCTGTAACATATTAACCAGCTGTAACATGTTAACCAGCTGTAACATGTTAACCAGCTGTAACATATTAACCAGCTGTAACATGTTAACCAGCTGTAACATGTTAACCAGCTGTAACATATTAACCAGCTGTAACATATTAACCAACTGTAACATATTAACCAGCTGTAACATATTAACCAGCTGTAACATGTTAACCAGCTGTAACATATTAACCAGCTGTAACATGTTAACCAGCTGTAACATATTAACCAGCTGTAACATATTAACCAGCTGTAACATATTAACATATTAACCAGCTGTAACATATTATCCAGCTGTAACATATTAACCAGCTGTAACATATTAACCAGCTGTAACATATTAACCAGCTGTAACATATTAACATATTAACCAGCTGTAACATATTAACATATTAACCAGCTGTAACATATTAACATATTAACCAGCTATTAACATATTAGCTGTAACATATTAACCAGCTGTAACATATTAACATATTAACCAGCTGTAACATATTAACATATTAACCAGCTGTAACATATTAACCAGCTGTAACATGTTAACCAGCTGTAACATATTAACATATTAACCAGCTGTAACATATTAACATATTAACCAGCTGTAACATATTAAACAGCTGTAACATATTAACCAGCTGTAACATATTAACATATTAACCAGCTGTAACATATTAACATATTAACCAGCTGTAACATATTAACATATTAACCAGCTGTAACATATTAACCAGCTGTAACATATTAACCAGCTGTAACATATTAACATATTAACATATTAACCAGCTGTAACATATTAACCAGCTGTAACATATTAACATATTAACCAGCTGTAACATATTAACATATTAACATATTAACCAGCTGTAACATGTTAACATGTTAACATATTAACCAGCTGTAACATATTAACATATTAACCAGCTGTAACATATTAACATATTAACCAGCTGTAACATGTTAACCAGCTGTAACATATTAACATATTAACCAGCTGTAACATATTAACATATTAACATATTAACCAGCTGTAACATGTTAACATGTTAACATATTAACCAGCTGTAACATATTAACATATTAACCAGCTGTAACATATTAACCAGCTGTAACATATTAACATATTAACCAGCTGTAACATATTAACATATTAACCAGCTGTAACATATTAACATATTAACCAACTGTAACATATTAACATATTAACCAGCTGTAACATGTTAACATATTAACCAGCTGTAACATGTTAACCAGCTGTAACATATTAACATATTAACATATTAACCAGCTGTAACATATTAACATATTAACCAGCTGTAACATGTTAACCAGCTGTAACATATTAACCAGCTGTAACATGTTAACCATTTGTAAAATAGCTAAACGGATCGGTGATGGAGCCCGCAGGCTTGATATCACCGTAAACAAGCGAAAAAAAAGTGTATTCTGTGTTATCTAATAGCTACCATTCAAAGCCTACTGCAGCTCACTCATTTTCTTTATAATCATCCAATTTTGTAAATCAGCAGGTGTCCTGAAGAGAATTTATCGAAGGCGCAAATCCGAATATGATTTGTGGCGTGAGCGGGACAGTAGAGTCAGCAGACAGTGGGAAGGAGAGGAAGAGAGGGAGGGAGGGAGGGAGGGAGGGAGGGAGGGAGGGAGGGAGCAGGAGGGAGGGAGGCAGGCAGGGAGGGAGGGAGGGAGGGAGGCAGGGAGGGAGGCAGGCAGGGAAGGAGAGGGGAGGAGGGAGGGAGGGAGGGAGGGAGGGAGGGAGGGAGGGAGGGAGGGAGGGAGGGAGGGAGGGAGGGAGGGAGGGAGGGAGGGAGGGAGGGAGGAGGGAGGGAGGGAGGGAGGGAGGGAGCAGGAGGGAGGGAGGGAGGAGGGAGGGAGGGGAATAGTATCCTACAGCAGGTTAGATAAGTAGTCTCTCTCTCTCTGCCTGTTACATCTAGTATCCTACAGCAGGTTAGATAAGTAGTTTCTCTCTCTGCCTGTTACATCTAGTATCCTACAGCTGGTTAGATAAGTAGTCTCTCTCTCTGCCTGTTACATCTAGTATCCTACAGCAGGTTAGATAAGTAGTCTCTCTCTGCCTGTTACATCTAGGATCCTACAGCTGGTTAGATAAGTAGTCTCTCTCTGCCTGTTACATCTAGGATCCTACAGCTGGTTAGATAAGTAGTCTCTCTCTGCCTGTTACATCTAGTATCCTACAGCAGGTTAGATAAGTAGTCTCTCTCTGCCTGTTACATCTAGTATCCTACAGCAGGTTAGATAAGTAGTCTCTCTCTCTGCCTGTTACATCTAGTATCCTACAGCTGGTTAGATAAGTAGTCTCTCTCTCTCTCTGCCTGTTACAGCTAGTATCCTACAGCAGGTTAGATAAGTAGTCTCTCTCTCTCTCTGCCTGTTACATCTAGTATCCTACAGCAGGTTAGATAAGTAGTCTCTCTCTCTCTCTGCCTGTTACATCTAGTATCCTACAGCAGGTTAGATAAGTAGTCTCTCTCTGCCTGTTACATCTAGTATCCTACAGCAGGTTAGATAAGTAGTCTCTCTCTCTCTGCCTGTTACATCTAGGATCCTACAGCAGGTTAGATAAGTAGTCTCTCTCTCGCTCTGCCTGTTACATCTAGTATCCTACAGCTGGTTAGATAAGTAGTCTCTCTCTCTCTCTGCCTGTTACATCTAGTATCCTACAGCAGGTTAGATAAGTAGTCTCTCTCTGCCTGTTACATCTAGTATCATACAGCAGGTTAGATAAGTAGTCTCTCTCTCTCTCTGCCTGTTACATCTAGGATCCTACAGCAGGTTAGATAAGTAGTCTCTCTCTCGCTCTGCCTGTTACATCTAGTATCCTACAGCTGGTTAGATAAGTAGTCTCTCTCTGCCTGTTACATCTAGTATCCTACAGCAGGTTAGATAAGTAGTCTCTCTCTGCCTGTTACATCTAGTATCCTACAGCAGGTTAGATAAGTAGTCTCTCTCTGCCTGTTACATCTAGGATCCTACAGCTGGTTAGATAAGTAGTCTCTCTCTGCCTGTTACATCTAGGATCCTACAGCTGGTTAGATAAGTAGTCTCTCTCTGCCTGTTACATCTAGTATCCTACAGCAGGTTAGATAAGTAGTCTCTCTCTGCCTGTTACATCTAGTATCCTACAGCAGGTTAGATAAGTAGTCTCTCTCTCTGCCTGTTACATCTAGTATCCTACAGCTGGTTAGATAAGTAGTCTCTCTCTCTCTCTGCCTGTTACAGCTAGTATCCTACAGCAGGTTAGATAAGTAGTCTCTCTCTCTCTCTGCCTGTTACATCTAGTATCCTACAGCAGGTTAGATAAGTAGTCTCTCTCTCTCTCTGCCTGTTACATCTAGTATCCTACAGCAGGTTAGATAAGTAGTCTCTCTCTGCCTGTTACATCTAGTATCCTACAGCAGGTTAGATAAGTAGTCTCTCTCTCTCTCTGCCTGTTACATCTAGGATCCTACAGCAGGTTAGATAAGTAGTCTCTCTCTCGCTCTGCCTGTTACATCTAGTATCCTACAGCTGGTTAGATAAGTAGTCTCTCTCTCTCTCTGCCTGTTACATCTAGTATCCTACAGCAGGTTAGATAAGTAGTCTCTCTCTGCCTGTTACATCTAGTATCCTACAGCAGGTTAGATAAGTAGTCTCTCTCTCTCTCTGCCTGTTACATCTAGGATCCTACAGCAGGTTAGATAAGTAGTCTCTCTCTCGCTCTGCCTGTTACATCTAGTATCCTACAGCTGGTTAGATAAGTAGTCTCTCTCTGCCTGTTACATCTAGTATCCTACAGCAGGTTAGATAAGTAGTCTCTCTCTGCCTGTTACATCTAGTATCCTACAGCAGGTTAGATAAGTAGTCTCTCTCTGCCTGTTACATCTAGTATCCTACAGCAGGTTAGATAAGTAGTCTCTCTCTCTCTCTGCCTGTTACATCTAGTATCCTACAGCAGGTTAGATAAGTAGTCTCTCTCTCTGCCTGTTACATCTAGTATCCTACAGCTGGTTAGATAAGTAGTCTCTCTCTGCCTGTTACATCTAGTATCCTACAGCTGGTTAGATAAGTAGTCTCTCTCTCTCTGCCTGTTACATCTAGTATCCTACAGCTGGTTAGATAAGTAGTCTCTCTCTCTCTGCCTGTTACATCTAGTATCCTACAGCTGGTTTGATAAGTAGTCTCTCTCTCTGCCTGTTACATCTAGTATCCTACAGCTGGTTAGATAAGTAGTCTCTCTCTCTGCCTGTTACATCTAGGATCCTACAGCTGGTTAGATAAGTAGTCTCTCTCTCTGCCTGTTACATCTAGTATCCTACAGCTGGTTAGATAAGTAGTCTCTCTCTCTGCCTGTTACATCTAGGATCCTACAGCAGGTTAGATAAGTAGTCTCTCTCTCTGCCTGTTACATCTAGTATCCTACAGCAGGTTAGATAAGTAGTCTCTCTCTCTCTGCCTGTTACATCTAGTATCCTACAGCTGGTTAGATAAGTAGTCTCTCTCTCTGCCTGTTACATCTAGTATCCTACAGCAGGTTAGATAAGTAGTCTCTCTCTCTGCCTGTTACATCTAGTATCCTACAGCTGGTTAGATAAGTAGTCTCTCTCTCTCTCTGCCTGTTACAGCTAGTATCCTACAGCAGGTTAGATAAGTAGTCTCTCTCTCTCTCTGCCTGTTACATCTAGTATCCTACAGCAGGTTAGATAAGTAGTCTCTCTCTCTCTCTGCCTGTTACATCTAGTATCCTACAGCAGGTTAGATAAGTAGTCTCTCTCTGCCTGTTACATCTAGTATCCTACAGCAGGTTAGATAAGTAGTCTCTCTCTCTCTCTGCCTGTTACATCTAGGATCCTACAGCAGGTTAGATAAGTAGTCTCTCTCTCGCTCTGCCTGTTACATCTAGTATCCTACAGCTGGTTAGATAAGTAGTCTCTCTCTGCCTGTTACATCTAGTATCCTACAGCAGGTTAGATAAGTAGTCTCTCTCTGCCTGTTACATCTAGTATCCTACAGCTGGTTAGATAAGTCGTCTCTCTCTGCCTGTTACATCTAGTATCCTACAGCTGGTTAGATAAGTAGTCTCTCTCTCTCTCTGCCTGTTACATCTAGTATCCTACAGCTGGTTAGATAAGTAGTCTCTCTCTCTCTGCCTGTTACATCTAGTATCCTACAGCTGGTTAGATAAGTAGTCTCTCTCTCTGCCTGTTACATCTAGTATCCTACAGCTGGTTAGATAAGTAGTCTCTCTCTCTGCCTGTTACATCTAGGATCCTACAGCTGGTTAGATAAGTAGTCTCTCTCTCTGCCTGTTACATCTAGTATCCTACAGCTGGTTAGATAAGTAGTCTCTCTCTGCCTGTTACATCTAGGATCCTACAGCAGGTTAGATAAAGTCTCTCTCTGCCTGTTACATCTAGGATCCTACAGCTCTCTCTCTGCCTGTTACATCTAGTATCCTACAGCAGGTTAGATAAGTAGTCTCTCTCTCTCTGCCTGTTACATCTAGTATCCTACAGCTGGTTAGGTTAGATAAGCCTGTCTCATCTAGTATCCTACAGCAGGTCTCTCTCTGCCTGTTACATCTAGTATCCTACAGCAGGTTAGATAAGTAGTTACATCTAGTATCCTACAGCTCTCTCTCTCTGCCTGTTACATCTAGGATCCTACAGCAGGTTAGATAAGTAGTCTCTCTCTGCCTGTTACAACTAGTATCCTGTTACATCAGCTGGTTAGATAAGTAGTCTCTCTCTCTGCATGTTACATCTAGTATCCTACAGCTAGTTAGATAAGTAGTCTCTCTCTCTGCCTGTTACATCTAGTATCCTACAGCAGGTTAGATAAGTCTCTCTCTCTGCCTGTTACATCTAGTATCCTCAGGTTAGATAAGTAGTCTCTCTCTGCCTGTTACATCTAGTATCCTACAGCTGGTTAGATAAGTAGTCTCTCTCTGCCTGTTACATCTAGTATCCTACAGTTAGATAAGTAGTCTCTCTCTCTCTGCCTGTTACATCTAGTATCCTACAGCTGGTTAGATAAGTAGTCTCTCTGCCTGTTACATCTAGTATCCTACAGCTGGTTAGATAAGTAGTCTCTCTCTCTGCCTGTTACATCTAGTATCCTACAGCAGGTTAGATAAGTAGTCTCTCTCTGCCTGTTACATCTAGGATCCTACAGCTGGGATAAGTAGTCTCTCTCTCTGCCTGTTACATCTAGTATCCTACAGCTGGTTAGATAAGTAGTCTCTCTCTGCCTGTTACACATCTAGCAGGTTAGGTATCCTACAGCTGGTTAGATAAGTAGTCTCTCTCTCTGCCTGTTACATCTAGTATCCTACAGCAGGTTAGCTGGTTAGATAAGTAGTCTCTCTCTCTCTGCCTGTTACATCTAGTATCCTACAGCTGGTTAGATAAGTAGTCTCTCTCTGCCTGTTACATCTAGTATCCTACATGGTTAGATAAGTAGTTCTCTCTCTCTGCCTACATCTAGGTCCTACAGCAGGTTAGGGATAAGTAGTTCTCTGCCTGTTACATCTAGTATCCTACAGCAGGTTAGATAAGTAGTCTCTCTCTCTGCCTGTTACATCTAGTATCCTACTGTTACATCTAGTATCCTACAGCAGGTTAGATAAGTAGTCTCTCTCTGCCTGTTACATCTAGTATCCTACAGCAGGTTAGATAAGTAGTCTCTCTCTCTCTGCCTGTTACATCTAGTATCCTACAGCAGGTTAGATAAGTAGTCTCTCTCTCTGCCTGTTACATCTAGTATCCTCTAAGTAGTCTCTCTCTGCCTGTTACATCTAGGATCCTACAGCAGGTTAGATAAGTAGTCTCTCTCTCGCTCTGCCTGTTACATCTAGTATCCTACAGCTGGTTAGATAAGTAGTCTCTCTCTGCCTGTTACATCTAGTATCCTACAGCAGGTTAGATAAGTAGTCTCTCTCTGCCTGTTACATCTAGTATCCTACAGCAGGTTAGATAAGTAGTCTCTCTCTCTGCCTGTTACATCTAGTATCTCTCTCTGTTACATCTAGGATCCTACAGCTGGTTAGATGCCTGTTACATCTAGTATCCTACAGCAGGTTAGATAAGTTCTCTCTGCCTGTTACATCTAGTATCCTACAGCTGGTTAGATAAGTAGTCTCTCTCTGCCTGTTACATCTAGTATCCTACAGCAGGTTAGATAAGTAGTCTCTCTCTCTCTGCCTGTTACATCTAGTATCCTACAGCAGGTTAGATAAGTTACATCTAGTCTCTCTCTCTGCCTGTTACATCTAGTATCCTATCCTACAGCTGGTTAGATAAGTAGTCTCTCTCTGCCTGTTACATCTAGTATCCTACAGCTGGTTAGATAAGTAGTCTCTCTCTCTCTCTGCCTGTTACATCTAGTATCCTACAGCTGGTTAGATACAGCAGGTTAGTAGTCTCTCTCTGCCTGTTACATCTAGTATCCTACAGCTGGTTAGATAAGTTACATCTAGTATCTACAGCTCTCTCTCTGCCTGTTACATCTAGTATGCCTACAGCTGGTTAGATAAGTAGTCTCTCTCTCTGCCTGTTACATCTAGTATCCTACAGCTGGTTAGATAAGTAGTCTCTCTCTGCCTGTTACATCTAGTATCCTACAGCTGGTTAGATAAGTAGTCTCTCTCTCTGCCTGTTACATCTAGTATCCTACAGCAGGTTAGATAAGTAGTCTCTCTCTCTGCCTGTTACATCTAGTATCCTACAGCAGGTTAGATAGTCTCTCTGCCTGTTACATCTAGTCCTCAGCTCTCTCTCTGCCTGTTACATCTAGTATCCTACAGCAGGTTAGATAAGTAGTCTCTCTCTGCCTGTTACATCTAGTATCCTACAGCTGGTTAGATAAGTAGTCTCTCTCTGCCTGTTACATCTAGTATCCTACAGCTGGTTAGATAAGTAGTCTCTGCCTGTTACATCTCCTCTGCCTGTTACATCTAGTATCCTACAGCTGGTTAGATAAGTAGTCTCTCTCTGCCTGTTACATCTAGTATCCTACAGCTGGTTAGATAAGTAGTCTCTCTCTCTCTGCCTGTTACATCTAGTATCCTACAGCTAGTCTCTCTCTCTGCCTGTTACATCTATCCTACAGCTGGTTAGATAGCCTCTCTCTGCCTGTTACATCTAGTATCCTAGCTGGTTAGATAAGTAGTCTCTCTCTGCCTGTTACATCTAGTATCCTCTCTCTCTGCCTGTTACATCTAGTATCCTACAGCTGGTTAGATAAGTAGTCTCTCTCTGCCTGTTACATCTAGTATCCTACAGCTGGTTAGATAAGTAGTCTCTCTCTGCCTGTTACATCTAGTATCCTACAGCTGGTTAGATAAGTAGTCTCTCTCTCTCTGCCTGTTACATCTAGTATCCTACAGCTGGTTAGATAAGTAGTCTCTCTCTCTCTCTGCCTGTTACATCTAGTATCCTACAGCTGGTTAGATAAGTAGTCTCTCTCTCTGCCTGTTACATCTAGTATCCTACAGCTGGTTAGATAAGCAGTCTCTCTCTGCCTGTTACATCTAGTATCCTACAGCTGGTTAGATAAGTAGTCTCTCTCTCTGCCTGTTACATCTAGGATCCTACAGCTGGTTAGATAAGTAGTCTCTCTCTCTGCCTGTTACATCTAGTATCCTACAGCTGGTTAGATAAGTAGTCTCTCTCTCTCTGCCTGTTACATCTAGGATCCTACAGCTGGTTAGATAAGTAGTCTCTCTCTCTCTGCCGTTACATCTAGTAACAGCAGGTTAGATAAGGCCCATGTGCGTGTGCGTGCGCGTGCGTGTGCGTGTGCGTGTGCGTGTGTGTGTGTGTGTGCGTGTGTGTGCGTGTGTGTGTGTGTGTGTGTGTGTGTGTGTGTGTGTGTGTGTGTGTGTGTGTGTGTGTGTGTGTGTGTGTGTGTGTGTGTGTGTGTGTGTGTGTGTGTGTGTGTGTGTGTGTGTGTGTGTGTGTGTGTGTGTGTGTGTGTGTGTGTGTGTGGTGTGTGTGGTGTGTGTGGTGTGTGTGTGTGTGTGTGCATGCGTGTGTGTGTGTGAGTTTGCGCGAGCGGCATCAATCAGCATTAGCCATACCCCAACTCCCATTCAGGGGGAAAACTGAGGCAAATGTGAAGGATTCACGCAGTCCTGCAAGGAGCCACTCTAGACAAGCACAGGCGGTGAGAGAGGCGGGTGGGTGAATGGAGGGTATCAGTGAGAGATGGAGAGAGACAGTGGGATGGAGAGATGGAGAGGGGTAGAGAGAGCAATCAAGGGAGGAAACGGGGGAGGGAGAGAGAATTATAGGTATGGAGAGCAGAGTAGGGAGGAGAGAAACATAGAAAGAAGGAGAGAGAGGCTATAGAGATACTGTAGAGACTATAGAGATACCATAGAGACTATAGGGAGACTATAGAGACTGTAAGGACTATAGACGCTATAGAGAGACTATAGAGACTATAGAGAGACTATAGAGACTATAGAGACTATACAGAGACTATAAAGACTATAGAGAATGTAGAGACTATATATAGTATAGAGAGACTATAGAGAGACTATAGAGAGACTATAGAGAGCCTGTAGAGACTGTAGAGAGACTAATTGGACAATACAGACTATAGACAGACTGTAGAGACTATAGAAACTATAGAGATCATAGATGGACTGTAGAGACTATAGAGACTAAATAGAGACTATATAGAGACTATAGAGAGACTATAGAGACTATAGAGACAAAATAGACTATTGTCACGCCTTGGTCATTGTATTTTGTGTTTTTGGTATATGTTTGGGTAGGCCAGGTGTGACATGGGTTTATATGTTGTGTTTCAGACAGTTTGTATTATTTGGGATTGCAGCTGATTAGGGGTGTGTCTAGTTAGGCTTGGCTGCCTGAGGCGATTCTCAATCAGAGTCAGGTGATTCTCGTTGTCTCTGATTGGGAACCGTATTTAGACAGCCTGAGTTTCGCTGTGTATTTTGTGGGTGTTTGTTCCTGTCTCTGTGTTTTAGTCACCAGATAGGCTTTAATTAGTTTCACGTTTCGTTTGTTGTTTTCTTATATCAGTTATTTCATGTACCGTTTTCATTCATTAAAGTCATGAGTAACCTACACGCTGCATTTCGGTCTGACTCTCTTCATACAACAGACGAACGTCGTTACAACTATAGAGAGACTGTAGAGACTGTAGAGAGACTGTAGAGACTGTAGA
>NW_025746980.1:0-5000 GCF_021184085.1 Oncorhynchus gorbuscha
CGAGCACACACAGTCTACACGCGCGCGCCGCGAGCACACACAGTCTACACGCGCGCGCGCGCGAGCACACACAGTCTACACGCGCGCGCGCGCGAGCACACACAGTCTACACGCGCGCGCGCGCGAGCACACACAGTCTACACGCGCGCGCGCGCGAGCACACACAGTCCCACACGCGCGCGCGCGGGCACACACAGTCTACACGCGCGCGCACGCGAGCACACACAGTCTGCACATGCGCACGCCGAGCACACACAGTCTACACGCCGCGCGCGCGAGCACACAGCAGCACGGCACTGCGCGAGCACACAGTCTACACGCGCGCGCGCGAGCACACACAGCCTACACGCACGCGCGGAGCACACACAGTCTACACGCGCGCGCGCGAGCACACACAGTCTACACGCGCGCGCGCGAGCACACACAGTCTACACGCGCGCGCGAGCACACACAGTCTACACGTGCGCGCGCGAGCACACACAGTCTACACGCGCACGCGCGAGCACACACAGTCTACACTGTGTGTAAACCCCATGAAGAGTAGCTGCTGCCTTGGTGCAGGAACTCATGGGGATCCATAATAAACCCCAGGAAGAGTAGCTGCTGCCTTAGCAACAGTAACCAATGGGGATCCATAATAAACCCCAGAAGAGTAGCTGCTGCCTTGACAGGAACTAATGGGGATCCATAATAAACCCCAGGAAGAGTAGCTGCTGCCTTGACAGGAACAAATGGGATCCATAACAAACCCCAGGAAGAGTAGCTGCTGCATTCGCAACAGTAACTAATGGGGTTTCATAATAAATACCAATACAAAACACAAGGGGTTCGATTTTCAAACCCCACTGAGGTTTTTTAATCCGAAGGTTAGCAATGCAAATATACATGGAAAATCCCAATGCTAACCAAATGCTAAAAGAGCGCATTGCGAACATTTTATAGTCTCTGACCTAAAATGCTACTGGCAGTTTGCTTCACAAAACACAATTCTATTGGCAGTTTGTTACTCAGAAAGGTAATGACACACTTTCACCTCGCCCTGTCAGACCCGGAGGCCTTTACCTCGCCCCTGTCAGACCCGGAGGCCTTTACCTCGTCCTGTTAGACCCGGGAGGCCTTTACCTTGTCCTCTGTCAGGCCCGGAGGCCTTTACCTCCTCCTGTTAGGTCCGGAGGCCTTACCTCGTCCTGTCAGACCCGGAGGCCTTTACTCGTCCTGCCAGACCCGGGAGGCCTTTACCTCGTCCTGTTAGACCCGGAGGCCTTTACTCGTCCTGTCAGGCCCGGAGGCCTTTACTCGGCCCTGTTAGGTCCGGAGGCCTTACCTCGGGTCTCTGTTAGGTCTGAGGCTTTACCTCATCCTGTCAGACCCGGAGGCCTTACCTCGTCCTGTCAGGGCCCGGAGGCCTTTACCTCGGTCCTGTCAGACCCGGAGGCCTTTACCTGCCCTGTCAGACCCGGGAGGCCTTACCTCGTCCTGTCAGACCCGGGAGGCCTTTACCCTCGTCCTGTCAGACGCGGGAGGCCTTTACTCGTCCTGTCAGACGCGGAGGCCTTTACCTCGTCCTGTCAGACGCGGAGGCCTTTACCCGTCCTGTCAGACGCGGAGGCCTTTACCTCGCCCTGTCAGACGCGGAGGCCTTTACCTCGCCCTGTCAGACGCGGGAGGCCTTTACCTCGCCCTGTCAGACGCGGGAGGCCTTACTCGTCCTGTCAGACGCGGGAGGCCTTTACCTCGTCCTGTCAGACCCGGGAGGCCGTTACTGGGTCCTGTCAGACCCGGAGGCCGTTACCTCGTCCTGTCAGACCCGGAGGCCGCTACTCGCTCCTGTCAGACCCGGAGGCCTTTACCCGTCCCTGTCAGACCCGGAGGCCTTTACCTCGTCCTGTCAGACCCGAGGCCTTTACCTCGTCCTGTCAGACCCGGAGGCCTTTACTCGCCCTGTCAGACCCGGAGGCCTTTACCTCGTCCTGTCAGACCCGGAGGCCTTTACTCGTCCTGTTAGACCCGGAGGCCTTTACTCGCCCTGTCAGACCCGGGAGGCCTTTACTCGCCCTGTTAGACCCAGAGGCTCACTTCTGGGCCCTTCAGTAGTGTACTTTTAATATGTATCCCAAATGGCACCTCAGTCCCTGTTCTGTGTACTATTGTCCAGAGCCCTATGTGCACTGTATAGGGAATAAGATGGCATTTGGGATTCACACTTATATTCTGTGATTCATAACTGACACTTGCCCATTCATCCATTCATTCATCCATCCATTCATTCTTTGAAAGACTTGCCTCTGGTGGTAAGGGTAAACTGGTCTCGAGATCTGTGGTTACAACAACAGTAATTAACATAGTGATAACTGTGACCACCCTGGATCAGAGGTGACCAGGCCGACCCAACTTCCTCAACCCAAGGCTAGACGATTAGAGAAACACACACACACACACACACACACACACACACACACACACACACACACACACACACGGACACACGGACACACACACACACACACACACACACACACACACACACACACACACACACACACACACACACACACACACACACACGGACAGATCCTTGTAGGAAGCTATCGCTAGCTATCTTGGGGGAGGGGTCTGTGTGTCTGCACATCTGGGTAGTACTTGGCAGTGGTGGAAAGTACTTAAGTAATACTTAAGTACTTTCAAGTATTTTTTTAGGGAGGGGGTGTCTTGTACTTTACTATTTATATTTTTGACTACTTTTATTTCACTATATTCCTAATGAAAATAATGTACTTTTTACTCCACACATTTTCCCTGACACCCAAAAGTACTTGTTACATTAGGACAGGAAATAGTCCAATTCACACTCTTATCAAGAGAACATCCCTTCATAGAGGAGGGGGAGGGGTCTGTGTAGTGCTTGGAGGAGGGGTCTGGGTAGTGCATGGAGGAGGGGGAGGGGTCTGTGTAGTGCTTG
This sequence comes from Oncorhynchus gorbuscha, assembly GCF_021184085.1. Classification (NCBI taxonomy): domain Eukaryota; kingdom Metazoa; phylum Chordata; class Actinopteri; order Salmoniformes; family Salmonidae; genus Oncorhynchus; species Oncorhynchus gorbuscha. Next base: position 2,960 of record NW_025746980.1, read on the forward strand.
GAGGGGGAGGGTCTGGGTAGTGCATGGAGGGGGAGGGGTCTGGTAGTGCTTGAGGGGGGAGGGGTCTGGCTAGTGCTTGAAGGGGTCTGTGTAGTGCTAGGGGAGGGGAGGGGGCTAGTGCTTAGGGGGGGAGGGGAGGAGGGGAGGGATCTGTGTTAGTGCTAGGGGAGGGGTCTGGGTAGTGCTTGGAGGAGGGGAGGGATCTGGGTAGTGCTTGGAGGGGGATGGATCTGGGTAGTGCTAGGGGGATGGGTCTGGGTAGTGCTTGGAGGAGGGAGAGGGGTCTGGTAGTGCTTGGAGGGGAGGGTCTAGGTAGTGCTTGGAGGGGAGGGGTCTGGGTAGTGCTTGGAGGGGGGGGGGTCTGTGTAGTGCTAGGGGGAGGGGTCTGTGTTGTGCTTGGGGAGGGGTCTGGGTAGTGCTTGGAGAGGGTCTGGGTAGTGCTTGGAGGAGGAATCTGGGTAGTGCTTGGAGAGGGGTCTGGGATAGTGCTTGGAGAGGGTCTGGGTAGTGCTTGGAGAGGGTCTGGGTAGTGCTTGGAGAGGGGTCTGGGTAGTGCTTGGAGAGGGGTCTGGGTAGTGCTTGGAGAGGGTCTGGGTAGTGCTTGGAGGAGGAGGGGGGTCTGGGTAGTGCTTGGAGGGGGGTCTGGGTAGTGCTTGAGAGGGGTCTGGGTAGTGCTTGGAGAGGGGTCTGGGTAGTGCTTGGAGAGGGGTCTGGGTAGTGCTTGGAGAGGGGTCTGGGTAGTGCTTGGAGAGGGGTCTGGGTAGTCTGGAGAGGGGTCTGGGTAGTGCTTGCAGAGGGGTCTGGGTAGTGCTTGGAGGGGGTCTGGGTAGTGCTTGGAGGGGGGTCTGGGTAGTGCTTGGAGGGGGGTCTGGGTAGTGCTTGGAGAGGGGTCTGGGTAGTGCTTGGAGAGGGGTCTGGGTAGTGCTTGGAGAGGGAGGGGTAGTGTTTGGAGGGGGGTCTGGGTAGTGCTTGGAGAGGGAGGGGTAGTGCTTGGAGATGTCTGTGTGTCTGCACAGCTGAGTGATGTTGGAAAACACTTCACATCTTTAAATATTTTTTCTTCCATTTAACATAAATACATTATTAGGCCTGTATCTGGATCGGAAAAAACAAGACTGCATCCCACTATTCCCCTCCTATAGGTCCTGGTCAAAAGTAATGCACTACATAGGGAGTCATTTGGGACACACACAAAGCCATTTAAACAAAGTACAGTATAATAACAGCATGCCAGATGGGTAATTTTACAAATAGACTCTAAAACATTTAATAAGGCAGCTGGCAGAGCCAACCTTGTGATGTTCACACAATGTTAAAATATGCCCATTTTAGGCCTAGTCAGCCTAGAGTCGCTAGCCTAGCTGCTAACGCTGTGGTTGGCGCTAGCGGTAGCCGCTAATGCTAAATACACAACAGATGTGGTTGGCGCTAGCGGTAGCCGCTAATGCTAAATACACAACAGATGTGGTTGGAGCTAGCGGTAGCCGCTAACGCTACATACGCAACAGATGTGGTTGGAGCTAGCGGTAGCTGCTAATGCTACATACGCAACACTTGCGTCACAGTTCCCCAGTCTCAACCACTTTTTGTGGGTCTAATAACTGTAGGAAGGGAACCACATGAAGGGAGCCGTCACAAAGCAATGTGTTTTACAGACGTCATTTACAGGAAACACCCTACTGCACACACACACACACACACACACATTGAGAACAAGTGTTAGCCAGTCTAAGCAAGGCTCAAGGCCTCCTCACCACTAGGCTACCCTGCCTCCTCTAACCACTAGGCTACCTGCCTCCTCTAACCACTAGGCAACTGCCTCCTCTAACCACTAGGCTACCCTGCCTCCTCCACCAGGCTACCTGCCTCCTCTAACCACTAGGCTACCTGCCTCCTCTAACCACCAGGCTACCTGCCTCCTCTAACCACTAGTTACTAGTTTTAATACACAGTTTACTGTTACATGTTATTGAGAATGCTAACGTGGAGAAAACTTGTTGTGACAATGTGTGAGACTGTGTATGTGTTACAGTGTGTGTGA
>NW_025746980.1:10000-12500 GCF_021184085.1 Oncorhynchus gorbuscha
CCGCAGGGGTCCCTCGGTCGCTGTAGAAGATATCCCTCCGCAGGGGTCCCTCGGTCGCTGTAGAAGATATCCCTCCGCAGGGGCCCCTCGGTCGCTGTAGAAGATATCCCTCCGCAGGGGTCCCTCGGTCCCTATAGAAGATATCCCTCCGCAGGGGTCCCTCGGTCGCTGTAGAAGATATCCCTCCGCAGGGGTCCCTCGGTCGCTGTAGAAGATATCCCTCCGCAGGGGTCCTCGGTCGCTGTAGAAGATATCCCTCCGCAGGGTCCTTCGGTCGCTGTAGAAGATATCCCTCGGCAGGGGTCCCTCGGTCGCTGTAGAAGATATCCCTCTGCAGGGGTCCCTCGGTCGCTGTAGAAGATATCCCTCCGCAGGGGTCCTTCGGTCGCTGTAGAAGATATCCCTCCGCAGGGGTCCCTCGGTCGCTGTAGAAGATATCCCTCCGCAGGGGCCCCTCGATCCCTGTAGAAGATATTCCTCCGCAGGGGCCCCTCAGTCCCTGTAGAAGATATTCCTCGGCAGGGGCCCCTCGGTCCCTGTAGAAGATATCCCTCGGCAGGGGCCCCTCGGCTGCGTGTGTTTTGTGGCCCAACTCTCCACCTCTTCTGGTAGACCAGTCTGATGACCTCTGACCCCTGACCTTACTAGTATCCCTGAAGGGGTCATAGGAGAACCACCCGTCTTATGACCTCTAACCCCTGACCTTACTAGAACCCCTGAAGGGGTCATAGGAGAACCACCAGTCTGATGACCGCTGACCCCTGACCTTACTTCTCTCCATGAGGGGGTCATAGGAGAACCACCAGTCTGATGACCTCTAACCCCTGACCCTACTAGTATCCTTGAAGGGGTCATAGGAGAACCACCAGTCTGATGACCTCTAACCCCTGACCCTACTAGTATCCCTGAAGGGGTCATAGGAGAACTACCAGTCTGATGACCTCTAACCCCTGACCCTACTAGTATCCCTGAAGAGGTCATAGGAGAACCACCAGTCTGATGACCTCTAACCCCTGACCCTACTAGTATCCCTGAAGAGGTCATAGGAGAACCACCAGTCTGAGTCTGATGACCTCTGATCCCTGACCTTACTAGTATCCCTGAAGGGGTCATAGGAGAACCACCAGTCTGAGTCTGATGACCTCTGATCCCTGACCTTACTAGTATCCCTGAAGGGGTCATAGGAGAACCACCAGTCTGACGACCTCTAACCCCTGACCCTACTAGTATCCCTGAAGAGGTCATAGGAGAACCACCAGTCTGATGACCTCTAACCCCTGACCCTACTAGTATCCCTGAAGAGGTCATAGGAGAACCACCAGTCTGATGACCTCTAACCCCTGACCCTACTAGTATCCCTGAAGAGGTCATAGGAGAACCACCAGTCTGATGACCTCTAACCCCTGACCAGTCTGATTCTGCGTGGTGGAACAGGCACCTAATTGTCATACTTGAGTAAAAGTAAAGATACCTTCATAGAAAATGACAAAAGTGAAAGTCAGCCAGTAAAATACTACTTCAGTAAAAGTCTAAAAGTATTTGGTTTTAAAATGTACTTAAGTATCAAAAGTAAAAGTATTAAATCATTTTTTAATTCCTTATAATAAGCAAACCAGACGATACGATTTTTTACATTTACAGATATCCAGGGGCACCAGTTGCACTCAGTCCTAATTTACAAACGAAGCATTTGTGTTTAGTGAGTCCTCCAGATCAGAGGCAGTAGGGATGTTCTCTGTTTAGTGAGTCCTCCAGATCAGAGGCAGTAGGGATGACCAGGGATGTTCTCTGTTTAGTGAGTCCTCCAGATCAGAGGCAGTAGGGATGTTCTCTGTTTAGTGAGTCCTCCAGATCAGAGGCAGTAGGGATGACCAGGGATGTTCTCTGTTTAGTGAGTCCTCCAGATCAGAGGGAGTAGAGATGACCAGGGATGTTCTCTGTTTAGTGAGTCCTCCAGATCAGAGACAGTAGGGATGTTCTCTGTTTAGTGAGTCCTCCAGATCAGAGGCAGTAGGGATGTTCTCTGTTTAGTGAGTCCTCCAGATCAGAGGCAGTAGGGATGACCAGGGATGTTCTCTGTTTAGTGAGTCCTCCAGATCAGAGGCAGTAGGGATGTTCTCTGTTTAGTGAGTCCTCCAGATCAGAGGCAGTAGGGATGTTTTCTGTTTAGTGAGTCCTCCAGATCAGAGGCAGTAGGGATGTTCTCTGTTTAGTGAGTCCTCCAGATCAGAGGCAGTAGGGATGACCAGGGATGTTCTCTGTTTAGTGAGTCCTCCAGATCAGAGGCAGTAGGGATGTTCTCTGTTTAGTGAGTCCTCCAGATCAGAGGCAGTAGGGATGTTCTCTGTTTAGTGAGTCCTCCAGATCAGAGGCAGTAGGGATGACCAGGGATGTTCTCTGTTTAGTGAGTCCTCCAGATCAGAGGCAGTAGGGATGACCAGGGATGTTCTCTGTTTAGTGAGTCCTCCAGATCAGAGGCAGTAGGGAGGACCGGGGATGT
>NW_025746980.1:17500-42500 GCF_021184085.1 Oncorhynchus gorbuscha
TCACAGGGTGGGGACAGGAAGTGTGTCAGTGTGACTCAGTATTCCGAAACTCCGCTTTTTCGATACCAGAACAGGAGTAACGGTTCAGTACTATAATTAATTTTTTAAAAATAATTATTATAATTTATAAAAAAATACTATAATTATTTTTTTGTTGTTGAACTTTTGGTACTTCTGTCAAAATGTGTCTCACGTCGTCTGCTGATTGGAGAGAGGATCAAGTCTATCAGCGCAGACCATGTCACCTTTACACACTTGTGGAAATGTTGAAAGTGTTAATTACTGTTCGCAAAACAATGTCCATACAGGCTAGAATAACTTGACAATGCTATAAGATAGCGGTAGCTTCCAGCTTTATAGGCTAACTTTCCTTTGAGAGCTAACAGCCAGAGCGAACAGCCAGAGCGAACAGCCAAGCTAACAGCCAAGCTAACAGCCAGAGCTAACAGCCAGAGCCAGCAGCCAGAGCCAACAGCCAGAGAGCCAACAGCCAGAGAGCCAACAGCCAGAGAGCTAACAGCCAGAGAGCTAACAGCCAGAGAGCCAACAGCCAGAGAGCCAACAGCCAGAGAGCCAACAGCCAGAGAGCGAACAGCCAGAGAGCGAACAGCCAGAGAGCGAACAGCCAGAGAGCTAACAGCCAGAGAGCTAACAGCCAGAGAGCTAACAGCCAGAGAGCTAACAGCCAGAGAGCTAACAGCCAGAGAGCTAACAGCCAGAGAGCTAACAGCCAGAGAGCTAACATTCACTACTCCTCGTACTTTGTGATAATATACCAACCAAAAAAAGCTACATATGTTGATATTCAAAGCTGATCGTCACCAGAAACGTTATTCATTCACTTGATCATCTCTCCCTCCCTGATCCTCTACGAGTGAAGTCGGTCCTGGATCTTAAAGAGACATCGTCCTCTTTTTTTTTTTTTAAATAAAATTAAAAAATACATTTAGTTCTTCTTTGCTTGTCGATCAGTAGGATAAAATCATACTGTATGTTGTTGGTTTAGTGTTGGTGTGGAGTATCGCGATACTAAAGCTGTTATCGCTATGGAAGTCAAGAGTCTGGTTTCATGACAACTCTGGTGTGTGTGTGTGTGTGTGTGTGTGTGTGTGTGTGCGCGCGCTATGAAAACAGATTTCGAACATTTGGCTTCCATATTGATTAAATGAAAAATAAATTGCACCAGATTCCCTGGACAGCAGTAGTGCGCTATCTAGGGATTAGGGGGCCAACTCTGGTCAAAAGTAGTGCGCTATCTAGGGATTAGGGGGCCAACTCTGGTCAAAAGTAGTGCGCTATCTAGGGATTAGGGTGGAATTTGGGATGCATCCAATACATTCCCCATGCAGCTCCTCCAGAGGTTGTGTGGGTGGGGGGGGGGAGAGTCTCCTTTCTGGCGAAGGGGGGGTCTCCTCTCTGTGTGGCCCAGACAACTGCTCCTCCCCACCCTCTGGTTCTCTGGCTGCCAGAGGGTAGAGGTCAGAGGGTAGAGGTCAGAGACAGTACACATGTGGTGGGTGATAGGGATAGAGCCAGTTCACCTAATCCCTAGATTACATAACTTGGTGTGTGAGAGAGAGAGTGTGTGTGTGTGTGTGTGTGTGTGTGTGTGTGTGTGTGTGTGTGTGTGTGTGTGTGTGTGTGTGTGTGTGTGTGTGTGTGTGTGTGTGTGTGTGTGTGTGTGTGTGTGTGTGTGTGTGTGTGTGTGTGAGAGAGTGGACCTTTCGGTGTTTCACTATTTCCTGACAGCTGTGTTATAGACTGTAATACATGACTGTATTGCAGATGTTCTGATTGCGTAATTACACCACACACACACACACACACACACACACACACACACACACACACACACACACACACACACACACACACACACACACACACACACACACACACACACACACACACACACACACACACACACACACACACACAATCTCTCTCACACACACACACACAATCTCTCTCACACACACACACGCACGCACGCACGCACGCACGCACGCACGCACGCACGCACCCACCCACCCACCCACCACACCACCCACCCACCCACCCACTCCACCCACCCACACACACACACACACACACACACACACACACACACACACACACACACACACACACACACACACACACACACACACACACACACACACACACACACACACACACACACACTATATCTTTGTTGTGTCAGGTCTTTCAGTGATCCGTGTCTCTTGCTGATTTATATAAAAACTAACTGTCCAGTGAAAATCTCACTTGTTTTAAAAAGTTAATATTCTGTTAACTCGTAATGTTGTTGATTTAATCCTATACTTGTATTTTGTGATTAAATCAGAACTCAGAGAGAGAACACTTCAGAACCACACATCTCAAAGAGACCGTTGGCTTGCTACTTCCTCATATAGGATGATGTCATCCTCCAAAGGAGAATGAACTGGCCAATCAGCGGTCTAATGACCGGGATACGCCCACACCATTCTGTAACTGGGTTAGGCCCACACCATTCTGTAACTGGGGTAGGACCACACCATTCTGTAACTGGGGGTACGCCCACACCTTTCTGTAACACAGGCCCACACCATTCTGTAACTGGGGTAGGTCCACACCATTCTGTAACTGGGGTAGGTCCACACCATTCTGTAACACCCACACCATTCACAGGACCACACCATTCTGTAACTGGGTTAGGCCCACACCATTCTGTAACTGGGGGTAGGTCCACACCATTCTGTAACTGGGGGTAGGTCCACACCATTCTGTAACTGGGGGTAGGTCCACACCATTCTGTAACTGGGGGTAGGCCCACACCATTCTGTAGTTGGGGTAGGACCACACCATTCTGTAACAGGGGTAGGTCCACACCATTCTGTAACTGGGGGTAGGTCCACACCATTCTGTAAAAGGTCCACACCATTCTGTAACTGGGGGTAGAACCACACCATTCTGTAACTGGGGTAGGTCCACACCATTCTGTAACTGGGGGTAGGTCCACACCATTCTGTAACTGGGGGTAGGTCCACACCATTCTGTAACTGGGGGTAGGACCACACCATTCTGAACTAGGGTAGGTCCACACCATTCTGTAACTGGGGTAGGTCCACACCATTCTGTAACACAGGGTAGGTCCACACCATTCTGTAACTGGGGTAGGCCCACACCATTCTGTAACTGGGGTAGGACCACACCATTCTGTAACAGGGGTAAGCCCACACCATTCTGTAACTGGGGTAGGCCCACACCATTCTGTAACTGGGGGTAGGTCCACACCATTCTGTAACTGGGGGTAGGTCCACACCATTCTGTAACTGGGGGTAGGTCCACACCATTCTGTAACTGGGGGTAGGTCCACACCATTCTGTAACTGGGGGTAGGCCCACACCATTCTGTAGTTGGGGTAGGACCACACCATTCTGTAACTGGGGGTAGGTCCACACCATTCTGTAACTGGGGGTAGGACCACACCATTCTGTAACTGGGGGTAGGTCCACACCATTCTGTAACTGGGGGTAGGACCACACCATTCTGTAACTGGGGTAGGTCCACACCATTCTGTAACTGGGGGTAGGCCCACACCATTCTGTAACTGGGGGTAGGTCCACACCATTCTGTAACTGGGGGTAGGTCCACACCATTCTGTAACTGGGGGTAGGTCCACACCATTCTGTAACTGGGGTAGGTCCACACCATTCTGTAACTGGGGTAGGTCCACACCATTCTGTAACTGGGGGTAGGTCCACACCATTCTGTAACTGGGGGTAGGTCCACACCATTCTGTAACTGGGGTAGGTCCACACCATTCTGTAACTGGGGTAGGTCCACACCATTCTGTAACTGGGGGTAGGTCCACACCATTCTGTAACTGGGGGTAGGTCCACACCATTCTGTAACTGGGGGTAGGTCCACACCATTCTGTAACTGGGGGTAGGCCCACACCATTCTGTAACTGGGGGTAGGCCCACACCATTCTGTAGTTGGGGTAGGTCCACACCATTCTGTAACTGGGGGTAGGTCCACACCATTCTGTAACTGGGGGTAGGCCCACACCATTCTGTAACTGGGGGTAGGTCCACACCATTCCAACACAGAACAGCTGCTTTTTAAAAAACATACTAATGACCTGTTTTAGGAAAATCAATCTGGAAACACTGGACAGGTCCTTTATGAGACCTGTAGCCACTGCTGCTGTGTCTCTGTGTGTCTCTGTGTGTCTGTGTGTCTCTGTGTGTGTCTCTGTGTGTCTCTGTGTGTGTCTCTGTGTGTCTCTGTGTCTCTGTGTGTGTCTCTGTGTGTGTCTCTGTGTGTCTCTGTGTGTGTCTCTGTGTGTGTCTGTTTCTCTCTGTGTGTCTTTGTGTGTGTCTGTTTCTCTCTGTGTGTCTCTGTGTGTCTCTTTTCTCTGTTTCTATGTGTCTGTCTCTGTGTGTCTCTTGTGTCTCTGTTTCTATGTGTCTGTCTCTGTGTGTCTCTGTGTGTGTCTCTGTGTGTGTCTCTGTGTGTCTCTGTGTGTGTCTCTGTGTGTGTCTCTGTGTGTCTCTGTTTCTCTCTGTGTGTCTCTGTTTCTCTGTGTGTGTCTCTGTGTGTCTCTGTTTCTCTGTGTGTGTCTCTGTGTGTCTCTGTGTGTCTCTGTGTGTCTCTGTGTGTCTCTGTTTCTCTCTGTGTGTCTCTGTGTGTCTCTGTTTCTCTCTGTGTGTCTCTGTTTCTCTCTGTGTGTCTCTGTTTCTCTGTGTGTGTCTCTGTGTGTCTCTGTTTCTCTGTGTGTGTCTCTGTGTGTCTCTGTGTGTCTCTCTCTGTCTCTGTCTCTCTTTCTTCATATTTCTCTCCTTTCTCTCATTTTACAATTTCTCCTCTCTTCACTCTGCCTCACCCACCTTTCCTCTCTCTGTGTCTCTCTGTCTGTCTATCTCTCTCAGTCTCGCTCTCTCGCTCTCTCACTCTCGGTCTCGCTTTCGTCTCTCTCCCCCCTCTCTCGCTCTCGCTCTCTCTCTCGGTCTCTCTCCCGCTCTCTTTCGGTCTCTCTCCCCCTCTCTCGGTCTCTCTCCCTCCCCTCTCTCGGATGCAAGCTGGCTGGTTAGTTATAAATATTTATTTGAAGTACCAGAAGTAGCTGTTGATGTGTGTGTGTTTTATATGTTGACGTGTTCCATGTAACTAATGACAACTGAAGAACCACTGCCGAGATGATCTCTATCTCACACACATGTTCTGTTCAGACACACACACACACACACACACACACACACACACACACACACACACACACACACACACACACACACACACACACACACACACACACACACACACACACACACACACACACACACACACACACACACACACACACACACACACACACACACACACACACACACACACACACACACAGGTTTAAATAAACTAGGCAGTGCAGGTTTTAATAGTCCCTCTCTCTCCTCCCTCCCTCCTCTCTCTCTCCCTCCCTCCCCTCTCTCCTTCTCCCTGTGTGTGTTGGCTAGTAATTGACTGTCCTGGGATTCCCTCATTAGTCTTCAGAGGAGATGTGACTATTAGAGTCGTTAGGCGTGGCCAGCTGGGCTGAGACACGCCGTCCATCATTATAAAGGACATGTTTGAATAGACGAGTCACAAGACAACTATTTAATATGTTTGGATGTCCACTTCATTGTCTCTGTCTCTCTCTGTGTCTCTCTGTGTCTCTCTGTGTCTCTCTCTCAATTCAATTCAAGGGGCTTTATTGTAAATATATATATATATAAAAGTTAAATAAACAATAAAAATGAACAGTAAACATTACACTCAAGTTTCAAAAGAATAAAGACATTACCAATGTCATATTATGTATATTTACAGTGTTGTAACGGTGTACACATGTCTCTCTCTCTCTCTCTCTCTCTCTCTCTCTCTCTCTGTCTCTCTCTCTCTCTCTCTCTCTCTCTGTCTCTCTCTCTCTCTCTCCCCCTCTTACTCTCTCTCTCTCCTCTCTCTCCCTCTCTCTCTCTCTCTGTCTCTCTCTCTCTCTCTCCTCTCTCTCCCCCTCCTCTCTCTCTCCTCCCTCTCTCTCTCTCTCTCTCTGTCTCCCCCCCACCCTCTCCTCTCTCTCTGTCTCTGTCTCTTCTGTCTCTCTCTCTCAGACAGGGACTATACCAGATTTGTGTGAGAGACAGCCGATTGGTCGATTGCTGTTCCGTCAGTACTCAGACACCAGGCCAGAGCTCAAACGTTGCATCGAGTTCATGGACTCTGTGGTAAGACATTTCTTTCTGTCTCTATCTGTCTCTCCCACCATTTCTCTCTCTCTCTGTCTCCCTCTCTCCCACCATTTCTCTCTCTCTGTCTCTCTCTGTCTCTGTCGCTATCCCTCTCTCCAACCATTTTCTCTATCTATCTCTCTCTCTGTCTGTTTCTCTCTCTGTCTGTCTGTCTGTCTCTCTCTTTGTCTTGCTCTCTGTCTGTTTCTCTCTCTCTGTCTGTCTTGCTCTCTGTCTGTTTCTCTCTCTTTCTCTCGCTCTCTGTCTGTCTTCTCTTTGTCTTGCTCTCTGTCTGTTTCTCACTCTCTTTCTTCTGTCTGTTTCTGCTCTCTTTCTCGCTCTCTGTCTGTTTCTTCTCTCTCTTTGTCTCGCTCTCTGTCTGTTTCTCTCTCTCTCTTTGTCTCGCTCTCTGTCTGTTTCTCTGTCTCTGTCTTGTCTCGCTCTCTGTCTGTCTCTCTCTCTTTGTCTCGCTCTCTGTCTGTCTCTGCTCTCTGTCTGTTTCTCTGTCTGTTTCTCTCTCTCTCTCTTTGTCTCGCTCTCTGTCTGTTTCTCTCTCTCTTCTCTCTGTTGTCTCACTCTCTCTTTGTCTTGCTCTCTGTCTGTTTCTCTCTCTTTGTCTTGTCTCTGTTTCTCTCTCTCTCTTTGTTGTCTTGTTTCTCTCTCTCTCTTTGTCTCTCTCTTTGTCTCTTTGTCTCTCTCTGTCTGTCTCTCTCTTTGTCTCGCTCTCTGTCTGTTTCTCTCTCTCTCTCTTTGTCTTGCTCTCTGTCTGTTTCCTCTCTCTCTCTCTTTGTCTTGCTCTCTGTCTGTTTCTCTCTCTCTTTGTCTCGCTCTCTGTCTGTTTTCTCTCTCTCTTTGTCTTGCTCTCTGTCTGTTCTCTCTCTCTCTTTGTCTCGCTCTCTGTCTGTTTTCTCTCTCTCTCTTTGTCTCGCTCCTCTGTCTGTTTCTCTCTCTCTGTCTTGCTCTCTGTCTGTTTTCTCTCTCTTTGTCTCTTCTCTCTGTCTTCTGTCTCTCTGTCTGTCTTCTCTCTCTCTCCTCTTTCCTCTCAACCCCCTCCTTTTCCTGCTTCCTCTGCTAGCTCCCATGAGAAAGGACTGGGCCTGAGTTTGGGCATGCAGATGAGGGGGAGGGGTCTTGGGGGGCCTGGGAGTCAGAGGATTGGTAATGAGAGAAAGAGAGAGGGGAGAGAGGGGGGAAAGAATGAGAGAGAGAGAGAGAGAGAGCGGTGGAGAGAGAGCTTGGGAGGGATGGGGCATGAGCGCTGGAAGGCGAGCCTGTCAGAAAAATATCTGCCCCTCCTCCTCCATATGCTCCCTCTCCATGAGGTTAAACCCACGTCAGAGTCCTGTCCCCTGGGTAGGTGGACTAACACAGGCCCAGGCTTGTATCCTGCCCCTGGAGGTGTCTGAGAAATGAACAAAAACCCACTGCTTGTTTAGTGAACACCAACATTAGTCTGTTCTCTAAACCATGTCCATGTTCGGTCACCTTGGTTCACAGACCGACCGATGCATCGTGGACTGAGCAGTGGTGTTAGTCTAGTCCCTCTGGCCCGAATGGCACTCTGTTCCTATTGGCCGGTGGACATTTTGTTTCTCTGACTGTGTTATTGTCTGTGACATCATCATATGGGGACATCATGCTGTGGTGTTGTAGTTCTATGGAGACATCATGCTGTGGTGTTGTAGTTCTATGGAGACATCATGCTGTGGTGTTGTAGTTCTGTGGAGACATCATGCTGTGGTGTTGTAGTTCTATGGAGACATCATGCTGTGGTGTTGTAGTTCTATGGAGACATCATGCTGTGGTGTTGTAGTTCTATGGAGACATCATGCTGTGGTGTTGTAGTTCTATGGAGACATCATGCTGTGGTGTTGTAGTTGTATGGGGACATCATGCTGTGGTGTTGTAGTTCTATGGAGACATCATGCTGTGGTGTTGTAGTTCTATGGAGACATCATGCTGTGGTGTTGTAGTTCTATGGAGACATCATGCTGTGGTGTTGTAGTTCTATGGGGACATCATGCTGTGGTGTTGTAGTTCTATGGAGACATCATGCTGTGGTGTTGTAGTTCTATGGAGACATCATGCTGTGGTGTTGTAGTTCTATGGAGACATCATGCTGTGGTGTTGTAGTTCTATGGAGACATCATGCTGTGGTGTTGTAGTTCTATGGAGACATCATGCTGTGGTGTTGTAGTTCTATGGAGACATCATGCTGTGGTGTTGTAGTTCTGTGGAGACATCATGCTGTGGTGTTGTAGTTCTATGGGGACATCATGCTGTGGTGTTGTAGTTCTATGGAGACATCATGCTGTGGTGTTGTAGTTCTATGGAGACATCATGCTGTGGTGTTGTAGTTCTATGGAGACATCATGCTGTGGTGTTGTAGTTCTATGGAGACATCATGCTGTGGTGTTGTAGTTCTATGGAGACATCATGCTGTGGTGTTGTAGTTCTGTGGAGACATCATGCTGTGGTGTTGTAGTTCTATGGAGACATCATGCTGTGGTGTTGTAGTTCTATGGAGACATCATGCTGTGGTGTTGTAGTTCTATGGAGACATCATGCTGTGGTGTTGTAGTTCTATGGAGACAGTTCTGTGGAGACATCATGCTGTGGTGTTGTAGTTCTATGGAGACATCATGCTGTGGTGTTGTAGTTCTATGGAGACATCATGCTGTGGTGTTGTAGTTCTATGGAGACATCATGCTGTGGTGTTGTAGTGCTGTGGTGTTGTAGTTCTATGGAGACATCATGCTGTGGTGTTGTAGTTCTATGGAGACATCATGCTGTGGTGTTGTAGTTCTATGGAGACATCATGCTGTGGTGTTTGTTCTATGGAGTTGCTGTGGTGTTGTAGTTCTATGGAGACATCATGCTGTGGTGTTGTAGTTCCTATGGAGACATCATGCTGTGGTGTTGTAGTTCTATGGAACATCATGCTGTGGTGTTGTAGTTCTATGGAGACATCATGCTGTGGTGTTGTAGTTCTATGGAGACATCATGCTGTGGTGTTGTAGTTCTATGGACATCAGTACTATCATGCTGTGGTGTTGTAGTTCTATGGAGACATCATGCTGTGGTGTTGTAGTTCTATGGAGACATCATGCTGTGAGTGTTGTAGTTCTGTGGAGACATCATGCTGTGGTGTTGTAAGTGTCTCTCTCCTACCAGGCCTGTACCAGCTGGATGTACTAGACAGTGGGGTAACAGTGTCTCTCTCCTACCAGGCTCTGTACCAGCTGGATGTATAGACAGTGGGGTAACAGTGTCTCTCTCCTACCAGGCCCTGTACCAGCTGGATGTATAGACAGTGGGTACAGTGTCTCTCTACCAGGCCCTGTACCAGCTGGTTGTATAGACAGTGGGGTAACAGTGTCTCTCCCCTACCAGGCCCTGTACCAGCTGGATGTATAGACAGTGGGGTAGTGTCTCTCTCCTACCAGGCCCTGTACCAGCTGGATGTATAGACAGTGGGGTAACAGTCATCTCTCTCCTATAGGCCCTCTACCAGCTGGATAGACAGGGTATAGACAGATGGACAGGTAACAGTGTCTCTCCCTACCAGGCCCTGTACCAGCTGGATGTATAGACAGTGGGGTAACAGTGTCTCTCTCCTACCAGGCCCTCTACCAGCTGGATGTATAGACAGTGGGGTAACAGTGTCTCTCCTACCAGGCCCTGTACCAGCTGGATGTATAGACAGTGGGGTAACAGTGTCTCTCCCTACCAGGCCCTGTACCCAGCTGGATGTATAGACAGTGGGGTAACAGTGTCTCTCTCCTACCAGGCCCTGTACCAGCTGGTTGTATAGACAGTGGGGTAACAGTGTCTCTCTCTCCTACCAGGCCCTCTACCAGCTGGGATGTATAGACAGCAGGCACAGTGTCTCTCTCCTACCAGGCCCTCTACCAGCTGGATGTGCTAGACAGTGGGGTAACAGTGTCTCTCTCCTACCAGGCCCTGTACCAGCTGGATGCGTAGACAGTGGGGTAACAGTGTCTCTCTCCCTACCAGGCCCTGTACCCAGCTGGATGTATAGACAGTGGGGTAACAGTGTCTCTCTCCTACCAGGCCCTGTACCAGCTGGATGTATAGACAGTGGGGTAACAGTGTCTCTCTCCTACCAAGCCCTGTACCAGCTGGATGTATAGACAGTGTGGTAACAGTGTCTCTCCCCTACCAGGCCCTGTACCAGCTGGATGTATAGACAGTGGGGTAACAAGTGTCTCTCTCCTACCAGGCCCTCTACCAGCTCGCTCCGGGATGAGAAGAGGAAGGACTGTGGAATCAGTAGAATGTTGGAAACGCATTTTCAACAACGGGCAGTAGCCAATCAGAGTAGGTTTACGGGGTGAGTAGCCAATCAGAGTAGGTTTCGGGTGAGTAGCCAATCAGGTAGGTTTACGGGGTGAGTAGCCAATCAGAGTAGGTTTACGGGGTGAGTAGCCACCGGTAGGTTTACGGGGTGAGTAGCCAATCAGAGTAGGTTTACGGGTGAGTAGCCAATCAGAGTAGGTTTTCACTAACGGATGATGGAAGGTAGCCAATCAGCTTGTCAGGTTTACAACAGGATTGATGGTTGGAAACAATCAGAGTAAGGTTTCTTCACTAACGGATGTAATGGAAGTTGCTGGTTGCCAGATCAGGGGGTTCATGTTGTTTGTCGTAACTCCACATGTGGGGTGGGTTCATGTTGCTGGAAACACAGTCACCCCACTGATTGAAAAACTACCCACATGTGCGGGGTTCATGTTGCTGGTTGGAAACACAGTCAACTCCACATGTAAGTGGGTTCATGTTGCTGGTTGGAAACACAGTCAACTCCACATGTAAGTGGGTTCATGTTGCTGGTTGGAAACACAGTCAACTCCACATGTAAGTGGGTTCATGTTGCTGGTTGGAAACACAGTCAACTCCACATGTAAGTGGGTTCATGTTGCTGGTTGGAAACACAGTCAACTCCACATGTAAGTGGGTTCATGTTGCTGGTTGGAAACACAGTCAACTCCACATGTAAGTGGGTTCATGTTGCTGGTTGGAAACACAGTCAACTCCACATGTAAGTGGGTTCATGTTGCTGGTTGGAAACACAGTCAACTCCACATGTAATTTGCCTTTAAACTGGGTTCATGTTGCTGGTTGGAAACAGTCAGTCAACTCCACATGTAATTTGATATTTAAACTGTTAAATAAATGAAATGATGTGAATACACACACACACACACACACACACACACAGTGGGTTCACACACACACACACACACACACACACACACACACACACACACACATGGGTTCACACACACACACACACACAACACACACAACTCCACATGTAACAGCTTTGGGGTATTCATGTTGCTTTGGATACATTTTGTTACGTTACAGCCATGTCAAAAATATTCATGTTTTCCCCCCTCATACACACAAACACAGCATAATGACATCACAAACATGTAATGACATCACAAAACACCCCATAATGACATCACAAACACCCCATAATGACATCACAATCATAATGACATCACAAACATGTAATGACATCACAAACACCCCATAATGACATCACAAACACCCCATAATGACATCACAAACACCCCATAATGACATCATTAACACCCCATAATGACATCACAAACACCCCATAATGACATCACAAACACCCCATAATTACATTTACATTTAAGTCATTTAGCAGACGCTCATCCAGAGCAACTTACACACATTCACCTTATGACATCCAGTGGAACAGCCACTTACAATAGTGCATCTAAATATTTTAAGGGGGAGGGGGGTGAGAAGGATTACTTTATCCTATCCTAAGTATTCCTTAAAGAGGTGGGGTTATACATTTTGATTACGTTATCGTGAGGGAGTTTGTTCCACCGTGGGGAGCCACAGCAACAGTTTTGACTGGGCTGAGCGGGAAAATCACAGGGAGGATTCAGAGGTGGGATAGTTTTCAGAGCCTGGAGGTTCCCCCTCACAGCTCCGTAGGCAAGCACCATAATGACATCACAAACACCCCATAATGACATCATTAACACCCCATAATGACATCACAATACCCCATAATGACATCACAAACACTCCATAATGACATCACAAACACCCCATAATGACATCATTAACACCCCATAATGACATCACAAACACCCCATAATGACATCACAAACACCCCATAATGACATCACTAACACCCCATAATGACATCACAAACACCCCATAATGACATCACAAACACCCCATAATGACATCATTAACACCCCATAATGACATCACAATACCCCATAATGACATCACAAACACTCCATAATGACATCACAAACACCCATAATGACATCACAAACACCCCATAATGACATCACAAACACTAATGACATCACAAACACCCCATAATGACATCACAATACTCCATAATGACAAAGCAAAAACAGGTTTTAGGACATTTTTGCTCATTTCTTAAAAAGTGTAAAATTGGAATATATAATTTACATACGTATTCAGACCCTTTACTCAGTACTTTGTTGAAGCACCTTTGGCAGCGATTACAGCCTCCAGTCCTCTTGGGTATGACGCTACCAGCTTGGCACACCTGTATTTGGGGAGTTTCTCCCATTCTTCTCTGCAGATCCTCTCAAGCTCTGTCAGGTTGGATGGGGAGCGTCGCTGCACAGCTATTTTCAGGTCTCTCCAGAGATGTTAGATCGGGTTCAAGTCCGGCCTCTGGCTCTCAAGGACATTCAGAGACTTGTCCCCAAGTCACTCCTGTATTTTCCTGACTGTGTGCTTAGGGTCGTGGTGCTGTTGGATGGTGAACCTTCACCTCCTGTCTGAGGTCCTGTCCTTTCCCTTGATCCTGACTAGTCTCCCAGTCCCTGAAAAACATCCCCACAGTATGATGCTGCCACCTCCATGCTTCACCGTAGGGATGGAGCCAGGTTTCCTCCAGATGTGATGCTTGGCATTCAGGCCAAACAGTTCAATCTTGGTTTCATCAGACAAGAGAATCTTGTTTCTCATGGTCTGAGAGTCTTTAGGTGCCTTTGGCAAACTCCAAGCAGGCTGTCATGGATGCCACTTCTCAGTAAAAGGCATGTCTGGCCTCTCTACCATAAAGGACTGATTGGTGGAGTGCTGCAGAGATGGTTGTCCTTCTAGAAGGTTCTCTCATCTCTACAGAGGAACTCTAGAGCTCTGTCAGAGTAACAATCAGGTTCTTGGTCACCTCCCTGACCAAGGCCCTTCTCCCCGATTGGTCAGTTTGACTGGGCGGCCAGCTCTAGGAAGAGTCTTGGTGGTTCCAAACTCTATTCCAAACTTCTATTTAAGAATGATGGAGGCCACTGTGTTCTTGGGGACCTTCAATGCTGCAGAAATGTTTTGATACCCTTCCCCAGATCTGTGCCTCAACACAATCCTGTCTCAGAGCTCTACGGGACAATTCCTTCGACCTCAAGGCTTGGTTTTTTGCTCTGACCTGCACTGTCGACTGTAGGACCTCATATCTGTGTCTAATTTTCAATAAATGTCCAAAAATTTATAAAAACATGTTTTGACTTTGTCATTGTGGGGTTTTGTAAGTCTCTCTGCTAAATGACAAAAATGAAAATGTAAAACGTGTGTTTTTGTATCTATATATATATATATATATATATATTTCTTCTCCCATTTTGAATTCAGGCTGAAACAGACTGTGGAATAAGTCAAGGGGGATGAATCCTTTCTAAAGGTAGTTCAGTTCATCAGTAAATAAATATTATATTATATATTATATATTCTCTCTCTCTCCGTCTAGTCGGCAGCCCATCTGAGAGATATACCTCAGGAGTTGGTAGGGAGTGTCGTGAGAAGCTGGAACAGACGCCCTGCAAGGAACTCTTCAACGACTGCTGCAAGTATGTCTGTCTTCTTATTGGTCAGCTCGCCTGTCAATCAGGGTATCACCTGGCATTCATTGGTCAGCTCACCTGTCAATCAGGCTATCACCTGGCATTCATTGGTCAGCTCGCCTGTCAATCAGGGTAGCACCTGGCATTCATTGGTCAGCTCGCCTGTCAATCAGGGTATCACCTGGCATTCATTGGTCAGCTCGCCTGTCAATCAGGCTATCACCTGGCATTCATTGGTCAGCTCGCCTGTCAATCAGGGTATCACCTGGTCATCACATTGGTCAGCACACCTGTCAATCAAAGAGCTACATATAATTAAGTGGTCTGGCTATTGTATCTGGGGGGCCATTTTTGGAATGATGGTTGTGTTGTAATTGTGGGGCAGGAAGATTTAACTGAATCCTAATGCCAGAGGTGAAAAGGTGAAGCGAGGGAGAACTCAACAAGCAAAGAGTTTTTCTGTGGAGGTCAATGAGAGAGAGGGTGGAATTTGGTTATATATTTAAAAAATGTAATGGTTTATTTGCTACGTGTGGCTTATTTGATCAAATAAATGTTTCTTTTGGTAATACTTCGGTTGTTACGAGTGTATTGGTATAAGATACGTGATATCCTGGAAACCTCGAGGGAAAGACATTACGTTGGAGTTGTGCCTGGTGGTCACTAGTTACCACAGCCACAAAGTCTTAAACCCTCCCTATTTCTACAATTTCTCTTCGTAAATGTGATTTTAAACTTAACCTTAACCACACTGCTAACCTTATGCCTAAATCTAACCTTAAATAAAAACAAAAAAAAGCACATTTTTGTTTTATGAATTTGTACGGTATAGCCAATTTAGACTTTGTGGCTGGGGTAACTAGTGGAAACCGGTGTGTCTGTTGTTCACGTGCGTATCCGCTCTCTGATTGGCTAGAATGGTCCCACCTGATCCGCCCTCTCATTGGCTAGAATGGTCCCGCCTGATCCGCCCTCTCATTGGCTAGAATGGTCCCGCCTGATCCTCCCCTCTCATTGGCTAGAATGGTCCCGCCTGATCCGCCCTCTCATTGGCTAGAATGGTCCCGCCTGATCCGCCCTCTCATTGGCTAGAATGGTCCCACCTGATCCGCCCTCTCATTGGCTAGAATGGTCCCGCCTGATCCGCCCTCTCATTGGCTAGAATGGTCCCACCTGATCCGCCCTCTCATTGGCTAGAATGGTCCCTCCCACCTGATCTTTCCTCCTCCCAATGTAGTACTTGATAAACAAAAGGGATTTTTAACAAGCTTCTTGGAATGTGTTGTAACCCCATTTGGAGAAGATGTGATAATTCATGGACGTTGACGTCAGTTTGGCTTCGATGTGATGGGTGGAGGATTTGGCTTTTCAACGGGTCCTGGCTCCTGGCTTTGTGTGTTTTTGGCAGGGATGCCCAACCCTGTTCCTGGAGAGCCATCGTAATGTAGGTTCTCTTACAATCCTAATCTCCTGATTCTAATCATCAGCTGGTTGATAAGATTAATCAGGTTAGTTAAAACCTACAGGAGGGTTTCTCTCCAGGAACAGGGTTGGAGTTAAAACCTACAGGAGGGTTTCTCTCCAGGAATAGGGTTGGAGTTAAAACCTACAGGAGGGTTTCTCTCCAGGAACAGGGTTGGAGTTAAAACCTACAGGAGGGTTTCTCTCCAGGAACAGGGTTGGAGTTAAAACCTACAGGAGGGTCTCTCTACAGGAGGGTCTCTCTACAGGAGGGTCTCTCTACAGGAGGGTCTCTCTACAGGAGGGTCTCTCTATAGGAGGGTCTCTCTACAGGAGGGTCTCTCTACAGGAGGGTCTCTCTACAGGAGGGTCTCTCTATAGGAGGGTTTCTCTATAGGAGGGTTTCTCTACAGGAGGGTTTCTCTACAGGAGGGTTTCTCTACAGGAGGGTTTCTCTACAGGTCTCTACAGGAGGGTTTCTCTACAGGAGGGTCTCTCTCCAGGAGGGTCTCTACAGGAGGGTTTCTCTAGGACAGGAGGGTTTCTCTCCAGGAGGGTCTCTCTCCAGGAGGGTCTCTCTATAGGAGGGTCTCTCTATAGGAGGGTCTCTCTACAGGAGGGTTCTCTATAGGAGGGTCTCTCTCCAGGAGGGTTTCTCTATAGGAGGGTCTCTCTACAGGACAGGAGGGTCTCTCTCCACAGGAGGGTCTCTCTACAGGAGGGTCTCTCTAGGAGGGTCTCTCTATAGGAGGGTCTCTCTATAGGAGGGTCTCTCTCCAGGATAGGAGGGTCTCTCTCCAGGAGGGTCTAGGAGGGTCTCTCTATAGGGTCTCTCTATAGGAGGGTCTCTCTAGGATCCAGGAGGGTCTCTCTATAGGAGGGTCTCTCTCCAGGAGGGTCTCTCTCCAGGAGGGTCTCTCTACAGGAGGGTCTCTCTATAGGAGGGTCTCTCTATAGGAGGGTCTCTCTACAGGAGGGTCTCTCTCCAGGAGGGTCTCTCTACAGGAGGGTCTCTCTTGTCAACTGAGGCTGCAGTTAGGAAGCTTCTGAAACTTTTTTAAGACACAAACTGTTTAGAGAGTTATGGTGTGTGTGTGTGTGTGTGTGTGTGTGTGTGTGTGTGTGTGTGTGTGTGTGTGTGTGCGTGTGCGTGTGCGTGTGTGTGTGTTGGAAAGAGCCCAACTCTGTCACAGTAATTATTATGAGGGATCTGGCACCTGGAACAGTATTAAAAACACACACACACACACACACACACACACACACACACACACACACACACACACACACACACACACACACACACACACACACACACACACACACACACACACACACACACACACACACACACACACACACACACACACACACACACACACACACACACACACACACACACACACACACACACACAGTGGTGCCAAATGGACGTGAGCAGCAGGAGAGGGCATCCGGACGCCTGGCATGGGCACAACAACGGCCTCAGTGTTCACCACACACACACACACACTGATTTGCAGGTGTCATAGTTTCCTGCTCTCAGCCCCAGAGCCAATAGAGGGGACACATCAGAGACGCACTACATGGCCAAAAGTATGTGGACACCTGCTCGTCAAACATCTCATTCCAAAATCATGGGCTTTAATATGGAGTTGGTCCCCCCTTTTGCTGCTATAACAGCCTCCACTCCTCTGGGAAGGCTTTCCACTAGATGTTGGAACATTGCTGCTATAACAGCCTCCACTCTTCTGGGAAGGCTTTCCACTAGATGTTGGAACATTGCTGCTATAACAGCCTCCACTCCCCTGGGAAGGCTTTCCACTAGATGCAGGAACATTGCTGCTATAACAGCCTCTACTCTTCTGGGAAGGCTTTCCACTAGATGTTGGAACATTGCTGCTATAACAGCCTCCACTCTTCTGGGAAGGCTTTCCACTAGATGTAGGAACATTGCTGTGGGGTCTTGCTTCCATTCCGCCACAAGAGCATTAGAGAGGTCGGACACTGATGTTGGGCGATTAGGCCTGGCTCACAGTCGGCGTTCCAATTCATCCCAAAGGTGTTCGATGGGGTTGAGGTCAGGGCTATGCGCATGCCAGTCAAGTTCTTCCACACCGATCTCAACAAACCATTTCTCTATGGACCTCACTTTGTGCACTGGGGGGTATTGTCATGCTGAAACAGGAAAGGGCCTTCCCCAAACTGATGCCATACAGTTAAAGCATCTAAAATGAATCATCTAGAATGTCATTTAACATGTCCCTTCCCTGGAACTAAAGGGGCCGAACCATGAAAAAAACAGACCCATTATTCCTCCTCCACCTTTACAGTTGGCATTATGTATTCGGGCAGGTAACGTTATCTCCTGGCATCTGCCAAACCCAGATTAGTCTGTCGTACTGCCAGATGGTGAAGCGTGATTCATTCCAGAGAACGTGTTTCCAGAGTGTTACTGCTCCAGAGTTCAACGGTGAACAAGCCTTACACCACTCCAGTTGGCGCTTGGCATTGCGCATGGTGATCTTAGGCTTGTGTGCGTCTGCTCAGCCATGGAAACCCATTTCATGAAGCTCCCGACGAACAGTGTTTGTTATTGACGTTGCTTCCAGAGTAGTGAGAGTTGCATCCGAGGACAGATGATTTTGACTTTGACGAGCAGTTTGCAACTCGGTAGTCCCGTTCTATGAGCTCGTGTGGCCTACCACTTCGCGACTGAGCCGTTGTTGCTCCTAGACGTTTTCCCACTTACAGTTGACCTGGCACAGCCAGAAGAGGACTGGCCACCCCACATAGCCTGGTTCCTCTCTAGGTTTCTTCCTAGGTTTTGGCCTTTCTAGGAGTTTTTCCTAGCCACCGTGCTTCTACACCTGCATTGCTTGCTGTTTGGGGGTTTTAGGCTGGGTTTCTGTACAGCACTTTGAGATATCAGCTGATGTACGAAGGGCTTTATAAAAAAAAGATTTGATTCGACCTACTAACACAGTAGTTTTAACATCTTTTTTTTTAAACTGTTTTAATTTTCCGATGATGCAGAACTTTTTAACCATACATTTTCTTCTTCAATTATTATTATTTTGTTATACGTGGAAATATATATATACGCATTTTTCACATTATTACACTGGTATTGTGCTGAAGATGAAGTCACATTTTCACGTAGTCGTGCGTTGATGTGTATTTGGTGTCAGTTGGACTGGAAGTTAGGATTCGTCCCCCAAAAAAAGTTTCCAGAGCTTATTCCCTTATTCCTAATGGGAAACACACACACACACACACACACACACACACACACACACACACACACACACACACACACACACACACACACACACACACACACACACACACACACACACACACACACACACACACACACACACACACACACACACACACACACACACACACACACACACACAGAGTAGTCAGACTTTATGAAGAATACACACACAGGTATATATAACCTACTCCTCTGTCTCTCTCTTTCTGTCTCTGTCTCTGTCTCTCTCTCTCTCTCTCTCTCTCTCTCTCTCTCTCTCTCTCTCTCTCTCTCTCTCTCTCTCTCCTCTCTCTCTCTCTCTCTCTCTCTCTCTCTCTCTCTCTCTCTCTCTCTCTCTCTCTCTGTTTCTCTCTCTCTCTCTCTGTTTCTCTGTGTGTGTGATAACTTAAAGTTCAAACAGTCAGAATGGGGAGGGAATCTCTCTCTGACGTACCAGGGTTCTCCCTCGGGACAACTGGAATCGCGGAACACCGTTTGGAGCAGCAGAACGTTACTTTGAAAACAATTATTTTCTCAGTCTGGGTTAGAGACATGAGCTGGGGCAAGAATTTTCTCTCTCTCTCTCTCTGTGTGTGTGTGTGTGTGTGTGTGTGTGTGTGTGTGTGTGTGTGTGTGTGTGTGTGTGTGTGTGTGTGTGTGTGTGTGTGTGTGTGTGTGTGTGTGTGTGTGTGTGTGTGTGTGTGTGTGTGTGTGTGTGTGTGTCGGGTGTGAATCGCGGAACACGCGTTTGGAGCAGCATACTTTCAATTATTTTCTCAGTATGTGAGTGGCTAGAAAATAGGTTTTACTACAGTTTCTAGTTTTAAACAGTTTACTACAGTTCAGTGTCAAATTGAAGGGTATACTGAACATACAATATAAATGCACCATATTCATATGTGAGTGGCTAGAAAATAGGTTTTGTGTGCTTTTCTAGTTTTAAACAGTTTACTACAGTTCAGTTTGAAGGGGTTATGACAGTTCAAATAGGCAGTATAGTATACTGAACAACAATATAAATGCACCATGTAAAGTGTTGGTCCCATGTTTTACGAACTGAAATTAAATATCCCTGAAATGTTCCATACATAAAAAGCTGATTTCTCATTACATTTTGTGCACAAATTTGTTTACATCCTTGTTAGTGAGCAGTTCTCCTTTTGCCCCAAGATAATCCATCCACCTGACAGGTGTGGCATATCAAGAAGCTGATTAAACAGCATGACACAGGTGCACCTTGTGCTGGGGGGGTCCAATAAGGCCACTTTTTAAAATGTGCAGTTTTGTCACACAACACAACGCCACAGATGTTTCAGGTTTTGAGGGATTGGCATTCTGACTGCAGGAATGTCCACCAGAGCTGTTGCCAGAGAATTAAATGTTCATGTGTCCACCTCCGTCTCTACCATAAGCCACCTCCAATAGCCGCCTTCTGGTTAAAGACACCATGATTAGCACTAAGATACAGAATGAACATTTACTGTTGTGTTTTGGGGGGGTCTGAAGTGATGTGCGTTTCTCTCTCTCTCTGTCTCTCTCTCTCTGTCTCTCTCTCTCTCTCTGTCTCTCTCTCTCATATGCTCTTATAATCACACACACACACACACACACACACACACACACACACACACACACACACACACACACACACACACACACACACACACACACACACACACACACACACACACACACACACACACACACACACACACACACACACACACACACACACACACACACACACACGCCTGGCTGGGTGTGATTTTTCCAGTGGACCTCCCGTTGTTTCTGAAGCGTTTCTCAGAATTCCAGTTTCCTGGTTGAACTGTCTGGAATGTTCTGCCATTCAGACATATTTACACATAGCTTATTTTCGTTTTATCCACTCTGTTCTGGAGCTCCGCTTTCAACAGGGTACATGGATATACTCACACAGGAACACACACACTCACACTCATGCATGAACACACACACACACACACACACACACACACACACACACACACACACACACACACACACACACACACACACACACACACACACACACACACACACACACACACACACACACACACACACACACACACACACACACAGGAACACACACACACACACAGGAACACACACACTCACGCAGGAACACACACACTCACGCAGGAAACACACATGAACACACACACTCACGCATGAACACTCGCGCACGAACACACACACACTCGCGCACGAACACACACATTCGCACATGTGCACAAACAGATGAAAACAAGGTGTCTGTTTTTGATAAAGTGTGCGCGTGTGTGTGTGTGTGTGTGTGTGTGTGTGTGTGTGTGTGTGTGTGTGTGTGTGTGTGTGTGTGTGTGTGTGTGTGTGTGTGTGTGTGTGTGTGTGTGTGTGTGTGTGTGTGTGTGTGTGTGTGTGTGTCTATAAACCTGAACATCCAGAGAGAAGGTTAGGGAAGGTTAGAAATGGTTGATAAAAGGTTAGAGATGGTTAATATAAGGTTAAGGATCGTTGATATATGGTTACAATGTGTTGATTAAAGGTTAGTGATGGTTGATAGAAGGTTGGAGATGATTGATTAAAGGTTTGGATTGGTTTAAAGATGGTATATCTAAAGTTGTGGTCCAAAAGGTTTGGGAGACAGAATGGTGCAGAGTTTGGTTTGGTTGGAAACAGTGGATTTTAGATTTGGTTGTAATGGGGGGGGGCATATCTTGGATATGTTAAACTCAGTGTTTTTTTCTCTCTCGTCTCTCATTCTCTCATTCTTGTTCTCACTCTCTCTCTCATTCTCTCTCTCTCTCTCTCTCTCTTGTTCTCTCATTCTCTCTCTCGTTCTCTCTCTCGTTCTCTCTCTCTCTCTCTCTCTCTCTCTCTCGTTTCTCTCTCTCTCTCTCTCGTTCTCTCTCTCTCTCTCTCGTTTTCTCTCTCTCTCTCGTTTCTCTCTCTCGTTCTCTCGCTCTCTCGCTCTCTCTCGCTCTCTCATTCACTCTCTCTCGCTCTCTCACACTCTCTCACACTCTCTCTCTTGTTCTCTCTCTCGCTCTCATTCACTCTATCTAATTCACTCTCTCTCTCGTTCACTCTCTCGCTCTCTCTCTTACACTCTCTCTCTCTCTCTCGTTCACTCTCTTTCCTCCAGTATTGTTCGGGAGTACTTGAGTGGCGCTCCGTTCTCGTCCTACCAGGAGACGATGTACTTCTCTCGCTTTCTGCAGTGGAAGTGGCTGGAGAGGTGAGAGGTCATGAGTCAGTCAATCTGTGTTTCTTCTTCTCTCTCACACAGGGTTCTCTTTCTTCTTCTCTCTCACACAGGGTTCTCTTTCTTCTTCTCTCTCACACAGGGTTCTCTTTCTTCTCCTTCTCTCTCACACAGGGTTCTCTTTCTTCTTCTCTCTCACACAGGGTTCTCTTTTTCTTCTTCTCTCACACATGGTTCTCTTTCTTCTTCTCTCTCACACAGGGTTCTCTTTCTTCTTCTCTCACACAGGGTTCTCTTTCTTCTTCTCTCTCACATAGGGTTCTTCTTCTCTCACACAGGGTTCTCTTTCTTCTTCTTCTCTCACACAGGGTTCTCTTTCTTTTTCTCTCTCACACAGGGTTCTCTTTCTTCTTCTCTCTCACACAGGGTTCTCCTTCTTCTCTCTCACACAGGGTTCTCTTCTTTTCTCTCTCACACAGGGTTCTCTTTCTTCTTCTCTCACACAGGGTTCTCTTTCTTCTTCTTCTCTCACACAGGGTTCTCTTTCCTCTTCTCTCTCACACAGGGTTCTCTTTCTTCTTCTTCTCTCTCACACAGGGTTCTCTTTCTTCTTTTTCTCTCTCACACAGGGTTCTCTTTCTTCTTCTCTCTCACACAGGGTTCTCTTTCTTCTTCTCTCTCACACAGGGTTCTCTTTCTTCTTCTCTCTCACACAGGGTTCTCTTTCTGCTTCTCTCTCACACAGGGTTCTCTTTCTGCTTCTCTCACACAGGGTTCTCTTTCTTCTTCTCTCTCACACAGGGTTCTCTTTCTGCTTCTCTCTCACACAGGGTTCTCTTTCTGCTTCTCTCACACAGGGTTCTCTTTCTTCTTCTCTCTCTCACACAGGGTTCTCTTTCTGCTTCTCTCACACAGGGTTCTCTTTCTGCTTCTCTCTCACACAGGGTTCTCTTTCTGCTTCTCTCACACAGGGTTCTCTTTCTTCTTCTCACACACAGGGTTCTCCTTCTTCTTCTCTCTCACACAGGGTTCTCCTTCTTCTTCTCTCTCACACAGGGTTCTCCTTCTTCTTCTCTCTCACACAGGGTTCTTCTCTCTCACACAGGGTTCTCTTTCTTCTTCTCTCTCTTACAGTCAACCAGTAACCTTCTGTGTGATAACTAAAACACACAATTTCTCTCTCTCCTACAGGCAACCAGTAACCAAAAATACCTTCAGGCATTACAGAGTACTAGGAAAAGGTGGATTTGGTGAGGTGAGTGCTTTTTTAACCCCGAGTGAGTTGACTGTTTGACCCCGAGTGAGTTGACTGTTTGACCCCGAGTGAGTTGACTGTTTGACCCCGAGTGAGTTGACTGTTTGACCCCGAGTGAGTTGACTGTTTGACCCCGAGTGAGTTGACTGTTTGACCCCGAGTGAGGCGACTGTTTGACCCCGAGTGAGTTGACTGTTTGACCCCGAGTGAGGCGACTGTTTGACCCCGAGTGAGGCGACTGTTTGACCCCGAATGAGTTGACTGTTTGACCCCGAGTGAGTTGACTGTTTGACCCCGAGTGAGGCGACTGTTTGACCCCGAGTGAGGCGACTGTTTGACCCCGAATGAGTTGACTGTTTGACCCCGAGTGAGTTGACTGTTTGACCCCGAGTGAGTTGACTGTTTGACCCCGAGTGAGTTGACTGTTTGACCCCGAGTGAGTTGACTGTTTGACCCCGAGTGAGGTGACTGTTTGACCCCGAGTGAGGTGACTGTTTGACCCCGAGTGAGTTGACTGTTTGACCCCGAGTGAGGTGACTTAATAATGTGTGTAACCTTAATAATGTGTGTAACCTTAATAATGTGTGTAACCTTCATAATGTGTGTAACCTTAATAATGTGTGTAACCTTAATAATGTGTGTAACCTTAATAATGTGTGTAACCTTAATAATGTGTGTAACCTTAATAATGTGTGTAACCTGTAATAATGTGTGTAACCTTAATAATGTGTGTAACCTTAATAATGTGTGTAACCTTAATAATGTGTAACCTTAATAATGTGTGTAACCTTAATAATGTGTGTAACCTTAATAATGTGTGTAACCTTAATAATGTGTGTAACCTTAATAATGTGTGTAACCTTAATAATGTGTGTAACCTTAATAATGTGTGTAACCTTAATAATGTGTAACCTTAATAATGTGTAACCTTAATAATGTGTGTAACCTTAATAAATGTGTAACCTTAATAATGTGTGTAACCTTAATAATGTGTGTAACCTTAATAATGTGTGTAACCTTAATAATGTGTGTAACCTTAATAATGTGTGTAACCTTAATAATGTGTGTAACCTTAATAATGTGTGTAACCTTAATAATGTGTGTAACCTTAATAATGTGTGTAACCTTAATAATGTGTGTAACCTTAAGAATGTGTGTAACCTTAAGAATGTGTAACCTTAAGAATGTGTGTAACCTTAATAATGTGTGTAACCTTAATAATGTGTGTAACCTTAATAATGTGTGTAACCTTAAGAATGTGTGTAACCTTAAGAATGTGTGTAACCTTAAGAATGTGTGTAACCTTAAGAAATGCACACATGTGTGGATAAAATGTGCTAAATGCATATATTATTAACCTTAATAATGTGTAACCTTAATAATGTGTGTAACCTTAAGAATGTGTGTAACCTTAATAATGTGTGTAACCTTAATAATGTGTGTAACCTTAAGAATGTGTGTAACCTTAAGAATGTGTGTAACCTTAATAATGTGTGTAACCTTAATAATGTGTGTAACCTTAATAATGTGTGTAACCTTAATAATGTGTGTAACCTTAATAATGTGTGTAACCTTAATAATGTGTGTAACCTTAATAATGTGTGTAACCTTAATAATGTGTGTAACCTTAATAATGTGTGTAACCTTAATAATGTGTGT
>NW_025746980.1:47500-52500 GCF_021184085.1 Oncorhynchus gorbuscha
ACACACACACACACACACACACACACACACACACACACACACACACACACACACACACACACCCTTGCTTATACAAACTTGCTTATGCATGTGTATGTTTGTTTATGTGTGTTTGTGTTTTTGAATTCCTACATAAGATGACTGGTACAACGGCCCTCTACACACACACACACACACACACACACACACACACACACACACACACACACACACACACACACACACACACACACACACACACACACACACACACACACACACACACACACACACACACACACAGCTGAAGAGGGACTTGTACACCTGGAATGGGCAGACAGCCATTTCACTGCAGCGTGATTGCTTTTCTACTGTATATCTGTGTGATTGTGACTCTCTCTGACTCTCTAGGTGTGTGTGTGTGTGTGTGTGTGTGTGTGTGTGTGTGTGTGTGTGTGTGTGTGTGTGTGTGTGTGTGTGTGTGTGTGTGTGTGTGTGTGTGTGTGTGTGTGTGTGTGTGTGTGTGTGTGTGTGTGTGTGTGTGTGTGTGTGTGTGTCAGCTGCAGGCGATGGCTCTTCATGCTCCTCTACCTAGGAGAGAGAGAGGCTCTGTTGCTTAGCAACACTGACCAAACAGCAGAGGCAGAGAGAAGTCAAGCACTCTCAAAAAAACTTTCTCTCTCTCTCTCTCTCTACTCTCTCTCCTCTCCTCTCCTCTCTCTCTCTCTACTCTCTCTCTCTACTCTCTTCTCTCTCTCCTCTCCTCTCTCCTCTATGCCATTGTTCTTGTAGTGTAGAGTAAAACGGTCCAGAACATTCTGAACTAGAGGAGTATGTAAAGCCAACGGGGATATTTTTATTGCCAAACAACTCAAACTGAATTCTTCAGAGTCTTAACTAAAGGTAGACACTAGGAGTTTAGGTAGAGAACAGTATGTTTTTTAATAGAGTCTTAATTAAAGGTAGACACTAGGAGTTTAGGTAGATGTTTTTAATAGAGTCTTAACTAAAGGTAGACAGTAGGAGTTTAGGTAGATGTTTTTAATAGAGTCTTAACTTTTTTTTAATTTTATTTTTTTCACCTTTATTTAACCAGGTAGGCTAGTTGAGAACAAGTTCTCATTTGCAACTGCGACCTGGCCAAGATAAAGCATAGCAGTGTGAGCAGACAACACAGAGTTACACATGGAGTAAACAATTAACAAGTCAATAACACAGTAGAAAACATGGGCAGTCTATATACAATGTGTGCAAAAGGCATGAGGAGGTAGGCGAATAATTACAATTTTGCAGATTAACACTGGAGTGATAAATGATCAGATGGTCATGTACAGGTAGAGATATTGGTGTGCAAAAGAGCAGAAAAGTAAATAAATAAAAAACAGTATGGGGATGAGGTAGGTGAAAATGGGTGTGCTATTTACCAATAGATTATGTACAGCTGCAGCGATCGGTTAGCTGCTCGGATAGCTGATGTTTGAAGTTGGTGAGGGAGATAAAAGTCTCCAACTTCAGCGATTTTTGCAGTTCGTTCCAGTCACAGGCAGCAGAGAACTGGAACGAAAGGCGGCCAAATGAGGTGTTGGCTTTAGGGATGATCAGTGAGATACACCTGCTGGAGCGCGTGCTACGGATGGGTGTTGCCATCGTGACCAGTGAACTGAGATAAGGCGGAGCTTTACCTAGCATGGACTTGTAGATGACCCGGAGCCAGTGGGTCTGGCGACGAATATGTAGTGAGGGCCAGCCGACTAGAGCATACAAGTCGCAGTGGTGGGTGGTATAAGGTGCTTTAGTGACAAAACGGATGGCACTGTGATAGACTGCATCCAGTTTGCTGAGTAGAGTATTGGAAGCCATTTTGTAGATGACATCGCCGAAGTCGAGGATCGGTAGGATAGTCAGTTTTACTAGGGTAAGTTTGGCGGCGTGAGTGAAGGAGGCTTTGTTGCGGAATAGAAAGCCGACTCTTCATTTGATTTTCGATTGGAGATGTTTGATGTGGGTCTGGAAGGAGAGTTTGCAGTCTAGCCAGACACCTAGGTACTTATAGATGTCCACATATTCAAGGTCGGAACCATCCAGGGTGGTGATGCTAGTCGGGCATGCGGGTGCAGGCAGCGATCGGTTGAAAAGCATGCATTTGGTTTTACTCGCGTTTAAGAGCAGTTGGAGGCCACGGAAGGAGTGCTGTATGGCATTGAAGCTCGTTTGGAGGTTAGATAGCACAGTGTCCAATGACAGGCCAAAGTATATAGAATGGTGTCGTCTGCGTAGAGGTGGATCAGGGAATCGCCCGCAGCAAGAGCAACATCATTGATATATACAGAGAAAAGAGTCGGCCCGAGAATTGAACCCTGTGGCACCCCCACAGAGACTGCCAGAGGACCGGACAGCATGCCCTCCGATTTGACACACTGAACTCTGTCTGCAAAGTAATTGGTGAACCAGGCAAGGCAGTCATCCGAAAAACCGAGGCTATTGAGTCTGCCGATAAGAATATGGTGATTGACAGAGTCGAAGGCCTTGGCAAGGTTGATGAAGACGGCTGCACAGTACTGTCTTTTATTGATGGCGGTTATGATATCGTTTAGTACCTTGAGTGTAGCTGAGGTGCACCCGTGACCGGCTCGGAAACCAGATTGCACAGCGGAGAAGGTGCGGTGGGATTCGAGATGGTCAGTGACCTGTTTGTTGACTTGGCTTTCGAAGACCTTAGACAGGGCAGAATGGATATAGGTCTATAACAGTTTGGGTCCAGGGTGTCTCCCCTTTGAAGAGGGGGATGACTGTGGCAGCTTTCCAATCCTTGGGGATCTCAGACGATATGAAAGAGAGGTTGAACAGGCTGGTAATAGGGGTTGCGACAATGGCGGCAGATAGTTTCAGAAATAGAGGGTCCAGATTGTCAAGCCCAGCTGATTTGTATGGGTCCAGGTTTTGCAGCTCTTTCAGAACATCTGCTATCTGGATTTGGGTAAAGGAGAACCTGGAGAGGCTTGGGCGAGGAGCTGCGGGGGGGCGGAGCTGTTGGCCGAGGTTGGAGTAGCCAGGCGGAAGGCATGGCCAGCCGTTGAGAAGTGCTTATTGAAGTTTTCGATAATCATGGGTTTATCGGTGGTGACCGTGTTACCTAGCCTCAGTGCAGTGGGCAGCTGGGAGGAGGTGCTCTTGTTCTCCATGGACTTCACAGTGTCCCAGAACTTTTTGGAGTTGGAGCTACAGGATGCAAACTTCTGCCTGAAGAAGCTGGCAGAAGGTAGACACTAGGAGTTTAGGTAGAGAACAAGATGTTTTTAATTGAGTCTTAACTAAAGGTAGACACTAGGAGTTTAGGTAGATGTTTTTAATAGAGTCTTAACTAAAGGTAGACACTAGGAGTTTAGGTAGAGAACAGTATGTTTTTAATAGAGTCTTACCTAAAGGTAGACACTAGGAGTTTAGGTAGATGTTTTTAATAGAGTCTTAACTAAAGGTAGACACTAGGAGTTTAGGTAGATGTTTTTAATAGAGTCTTACACTAGGAGTTTAGGTAGGTAGAGACTAAAGGACTAGGAGTTTAGGTAGATGTTTTTAATAGAGTCTTAACTAAAGGTAGACACTAGGAGTTTAGGTAGAGAACAGTATGTTTTTAATAGAGTCTTACCTAAAGGTAGACAGTAGGAGTTTAGGTAGATGTTTTTAATAGAGTCTTAACTAAAGGTAGACACTAGGAGTTTAGGTAGAAAACAGTATGTTTTTAATAGAGTCTTACCTAAAGGTAGACACTAGGAGTTTAGGTAGATGTTTTTAATAGAGTCTTAACTAAAGGTAGACACTAGGAGTTTAGGTAGAGAACAGTATGTTTTTAATAGAGTCTTAACTCTCTTCCCTATATAGTGTACTACTTTAGACCAGGGCCCTATGGCACCCTATTCCCTATATAGTGCACTACTTTAGACCAGAGCCCTATGGCACCCTATTCCCTATATAGTACACTACTTTAGACCAGGGCCTTATTCCCTATATAGTACACTACTTTAGACCAGAGCCCTATGGCACCCTATTCCCTATGTAGTGCACTACTTTAGACCAGAGTCCTATGGAACCCTATTCCCTATGTAGTGCACTACTTTAGACAAGAGCCCTATGGCACCCTATTCCCTATATAGTACACTACTTTAGACCAGGGCCCTATTCCCTATATAGTACACTACTTTAGACCAGAGCCCTATGGCACCCTATTCCCTATGTAGTGCACTACTTTAGACAAGAGCCCTATGGCACCCTATTCCCTATATAGTACACTACTTTAGACCAGGGCCTTATTCCCTATATAGTACACTACTTTAGACCAGAGCCCTATGGCACCCTATTCCCTATGTAGTGCACTACTTTAGACCAGAGTCCTATGGAACCCTATTCCCTATGTAGTGCACTACTTTAGACAAGAGCCCTATGGCACCCTATTCCCTATATAGTACACTACTTTAGACCAGGGCCCTATTCCCTATATAGTACACTACTTTAGACCAGAGCCCTATGGCACCCTATTCCCTATGTAGTGCACTACTTTAGACAAGAGCCCTATGGCACCCTATTCCCTATATAGTACACTACTTTAGACCAGGGCCCTATTCCCTATATAGTACACTACTTTAGACCAGAGCCCTATGGCACCCTATTCCCTATGTAGTGCACTACTTTAGACCAGAGTAGTGCACTAAAATAGGGAATAGTGTGCCATTTGGGACTTAATACTGTTATCTTCAAACACCGCCCTGACGCAGTCAAATACTACACTGTTACAAACATGATAAGAACGTCCCACTCCCAAGTACTGCTGGGTAGTCTCCTATCCCCGGTCTCCTGGAGGAGATAGGACGAGGTCACCGCGCCCTGACACACACACTGCCCCGTCAGCCAAGGCTAGCTCTTACGCAGGAGTCTTCTGAAGAGGCACACACACACACAGGATAGAAGAACATAACGTGTGTGTGTGTGTGTGTGTGTGTGTGTGTGTGTGTGTGTGTGTGTGTGTG
>NW_025746980.1:57500-76286 GCF_021184085.1 Oncorhynchus gorbuscha
GGTACTAGCAACATAAATTAGCTAGCTAAAAGCCTAGGTACTAGCAACATAAATTAGCTAGCTAAAAGCCTAGGCAGTAGCAACTTAAATTAGCTAGCTACACTGTTATTCCCCATACCCATAGTGAGATTCATAAACATGTTATAACATTGTTATTCATGTTCTCTCCAGGACACATTCGTATCTCTGACCTGGGACTAGCTGTCCAGATTCCCGACTCGGAGACGATACGAGGGAGAGTGGGCACCGTAGGATACATGGGTACATCCAACCTCACTTTCTATCTCCTTGATTCCTCCTCTTCATCTCTCTCTCTCTCTCTCTACATACATGGGTACATCCTACCTCTCTCTTCCTATCTCCTTGATTCCTCCTCTTCATCTCTCTCTACATACATTGGTACATCCTACCTCTCTCTTCCTATTTCCTTGATTCCTCCTCTTCATCTCTCTCTACATACATGGGTACATCCTACCTCACTTCCTATCCCCTTGATTCCTCGTCTTCATCTCTCTCTCCTCTCTCATCCCTCTCTCCATCTCTTTTTAACCCCGTCTCCCTCTCTCTCCTAGACCTGGATGTGTCTAGACATAATCTATCCCCTCTCTATTCCCTGTCTCCCCTTCCTCTCTATCTCTCTCTCTCCTCTTGTCCCTCTCCGTCGGCTCCTGAGGTGATCCAGAATGAGTCCTACTCCTTCAGTCCTGACTATTGTTTAAACAATATTTCTATCTTTCATCTCTCTCTCTCCTCTCTCTCTCATCTGTCTCTCCTTCTCTCTCTTTCTAATTGTCTCTCTCTCTCTCTCTCTCTCTCTCTCTCTCTCTCTCTCTCTCTCTCTCTCTCTTCTAATTCTCTCTCTCTCTCTCAATCTAATTCTCTCTCTCTCTCTCTCTCTACCCTCTCTCTCTCTCTCTCTCTCTCTCTCTCTCTCTCTCTCTCTCTCTCTCTCTCTTCTAATTCTCTCTCTCTCTCTCTTTCTAATTCTCTCTCTCTCTCTCTCTCTCTCTCTCTCTCTCTCTCTCTCTCTCTCTCTCTGTCTCTCTCTGTCTCTCTCTCTCTCTCTCTGTCTCTCTCTCTCTCTCTCTCTCTCTCTCTCTCTCTCTCTCTCTCTCTCTCTCTCTCTCTCTCTCATCTGTCTCTCTCTCTCTCTCTTTCTAATTCTCTCTCTACCTTCTCTCTCTCTCATCCATCTCTCCTTCTCTCATCCATCTCTCCTTCGCTCTCATCTGTCTCTCCTCCTCTCGTCCATCTCTCCTTCTCTCTCTCTCATCCATCTCTCCTTCTCTCATCCATCTCTCCTTCTCTCTCTCATCCGTCTCTCCGTCAGCCCCAGAGGTGATCCAGAATGAGTCCTACTCCTTCAGTCCTGACTGGTGGGGTCTGGGCTGTCTGGTGTTTGAGATGATCCAGGGTCAGTCGCCCTTCCGCCGGCGTAAAGAACGAGTGAAGAGAGAAGAGGTGGACAGACGAGTGCGAGAAGACCCCGAGGAATACTCTGACAAGTTCTCTGAGGAGGCCAAGGATATCTGCAGACAGGTGGGAGAGATGGACGGCGTGGTCAAACAACACACACACAACTGCAGTTAGTTATTCCTCTGCCGGGGTTAGGGAGAGAGTGAGGTCACATGGGGTGTGTGTTCTGTGTGCAGGTGTGTGTGTGTGTGTGTGTGTGTTCTGTGTGCAGGTGTGTGTGCAGGTGTGTGTGCAGGTGTGTGTGTTCTGTGTGCAGGTGTGTGTGTTTTGTCTGCAGGTGTGTGTGTGTTCTGTGTGCAGGTGTGTGTGCAGGTGTGTGTGTTCTGTCTGCAGGTGTGTGTGTTCTGTGTGCAGGTGTGTGTGTTCTGTCTGCAGGTGTGTGTGTTCTGTCTGCAGGTGTGTGTGTGTGTTCTGTGTGCAGGTGTGTGTGTGTGTGTTTTGTGTGCAGGTGTGTGTGTGTTCTGTGTGCAGGTGTGTGTGTGTTCTGTGTGCAGGTGTGTGTGTGTGTGTGTTTTGTGTGCAGGTGTGTGTGGTCAACATCTCTTCTCTACTGTGTCTGTATCCATGGTGGTTGAGCAGTGGTCATGTTTCAGACCGGTCCACCAGAGATAATATTTACTTTATCCATGAATGAGCTTTTGGAGCACTAGTGTAAAACCTATCTGTGTGGTTGTCCACAAATACAATCTTCTTCTTTGACGAGGGAGGTAAAGGAGAGAGGAGGGGATGAGGGAGGTAAAGGAGAGAGGAGGGGATGAGGAGGGGATGAGGGAGGTAAAGGAGAGATGAGGGAGGTAAAGGAGAGAGGAGGGGGTAAAGGAGAGAGGAGGGGATGAGGGAGGTAAAGGAGAGAGGAGGGGATGAGGGAGGTAAAGGAGAGAGGAGGGGATGAGGGAGGTAAAGGAGAGAGGAGGGGATGAGGGAGGTAAAGGAGAGAGGAGGGGATGAGGGAGGTAAAGGAGAGAGGAGGGGATGAGGGAGGTAAAGGAGAGAGGAGGGGGATGAGGAGGGGATGAGGGAGGAAAAGGAGAGAGGAGGGGGTAAAGGAGAGAGGATGAGGGAGGTAAAGGAGAGAGGAGGGGGTAAAGGAGAGAGGAGGGGATGAGGGAGGTAAAGGAGAGAGGAGGGGGTAAAGGAGAAAGGAGGGGATGAGGGAGGTAAAGGAGAGAGGAGGGGATGAGGGAGGTAAAGGAGAGAGGAGGGGATGAGGGAGGTAAAGGAGAGAGGAGGGGATGAGGGAGGTAAAGGAGAGAGGAGGGGATGAGGGAGGTAAATGAGAGAGGAGGGGATGAGGGAGGTAGGAGAGAGGAGGGGTGAGGGAGGTAAAGGAGAGAGGAGGGGATGAGGGAGGTAAAGGAGAGGGAGGGGATGAGGGAGGTAAAGGAGAGAGGAGGGGATGAGGGAGGTAAAGGAGAGAGGAGGGGGATGAGGGAGGTAAATGAGAGAGGAGGGGATGAGGGAGGTAGGAGAGAGGGGGGATGAGGGAGGTAAAGGAGAGAGGAGGGGATGAGGGAGGTAAAGAGAGGGGAGGGGATGAGGGTGGTAAAGGAGAGAGGAGGGGATGAGGAGGGGATGAGGGAGGTAAAGGAGGTAAAGGAGAGAGGAGATGAGGGAGGGGATGAGGGAGGTAAAGGAGGGGATGAGGGAGGGAGAGAGGAGGGGATGAGGGAGGTAAAGGAGAGAGGAGGGGAAGGACAGGGAGGGGGTAAAGGAGAGAGGAGGGGGAGAGGATGAGGTAAATGAGAGAGGATGGGGGTAAAGGAGAGAGGAGGGGATGAGGGAGGTAAAGGAGAGAGGGGAGGAGGGGGTGAGGGAGGTAAAGGAGGGGATGGGGAGGTAAAGGAGGGAGGGGGTAAAGGAGAGAGGAGGGGGAGAGGAGGGGATGAGGGAGGTAAAGGATGGGGAGGTAAGGAGAGGGATGGGGAGGTAAAGAGAGAGAGGGGAGGTAAAGGAGAGGAGGGGATGAGGGAGGGAGGTAAAGAGAGAGGGGATGAGGAGGTAAAGGAGAGTGGATGGGGAGGTAAAGAAGAGAGGGGAGAGGGGTAAAGGAGAGAGGAGGGGATGAGGGAGGGTAATGAGAGAAGGAGGATGAGGGAGAGAGGAGGGGATGAGGGAGGTAAAGGAGAGAGGATGGGGGAGGTAAAGAAGAGAGAGGAGGGGATGAGGGAGGGGATGAGGGGGAGGTAAAGGGAGAGGAGGAGGGGATGAGGGAGGTAAAGGAGAGAGGAGGGGGGATGAGGGAGGTAAAGGAGAGGGGATGAGGGAGGAGGAGAAGGAGATGAGGAGGAGGAGAGGGGATGGAGGTAAAGGAGAGAGGAGGGGATGAGGGAGGGTAGAGGAGGGGATGAGGGAGGTGAAGGAGAGAGGAGGGGATGAGGGAGGTAAAGGAGAGAGTGTTTAGGACCGTTACTGTTCCAGGCCTCGGGGGGGGGGGGTTCCTCTGTTCCAGTGAAAGACACAATATTACACATGGGATATTTAAACAATGTTCTAGAACTGAATGTTTAGAATCAGAACCATATGCAACATTCTAGAAGTTGTCTCAACTCTTTTAAGTACCTGACTCTGCCTCACACTACTCTTCTAGAACTCTGTGTTCCTCTTCCTCAGCTGCTGGCCAAAGACCCCAAAGCCCGTCTGGGGTGCCAGGGCGGGGCGGTGTGGAGGTGAAAGCTCATATCATCTTCAAGAACATCAACTTCAAGCGCCTCGAGGCAGGCATTCTGGAACCTCCCTTCAGTCCTGATGTAAAGAACATACACACACACACACACACACACACACACACACACACACACACACACACACACACACACACACACACACACACACACACACACACACACACACACACACACACTGACCTCCCCTTCAGCCTGATGTAAGGACACACAGTGGTCTAAAGTTCTTAAGTAAAAATACTTTTAAATACTACTTAAGTACTTTTAAAATCGGATAATTTTAGACTTTTAATCAAGTAGTATTTCACTTTTACTTGAGACATTTTCTGTTAAGGAAATGTTTACTTTTACTCCAGTATGACAATTGAGTACATTTTCCATCACTGGACACACGCACATGAACAAACTATCTCCCTCCCTCCCTCCCTCCCTCCCTCCCTCCCTCCCTCCCTCCTTCTCTCTCTCCTCTCTCTCTCTCTCTCTCTCTCTCTCTCTCTCTCTCTCTCCGGCCCTCTCTCCCTCTGTCTCTCTCTCTCTCTCTCTCTCTCTCTCTCTCTCTCTCCGGCCCTCTCTCCCTCTGTCTCTCTCTCTCTCTCTCTCTGTCTCTCTCTCTCTCTCTCTCTCTCTCTCTCTCCCCCTCTCTCCTCTGTCTCTCTCTCTGTCTCTCTCTCTCTCCTCTCTGTCTCTCTCTCTCTCTCTCTCTCTCCTCCCTCTCTCTCTGTCTCTCTCCGGCCTCTCTCCCTCTGTCTCTCTCTCTCTCTCTCTCTCTCTCTCCCTCTCTCTCTCTCCCTCTCTCTCTCTCTCTCTCCCTCTGTCTCTCTCTCTCTCTCTCTCTCTCTCTCTGTCTCTCTCTCTCTCTCTCTCTCTCTCTCTGTCCCTCTCTCCCTCTCTCTCTCTCTCTCTGTCCCTCTGTCTCTCTCTCTCTCTCTGTCTCTCTCTCTCTCTCTCTCTCTCTCTCTCTCTGTCCCTCTCTCTCTCTGTCCCTCTCTCCCTCTGTCTCTCTCTCTCTCTCTGTCCTCTCCTCTGTCTCTCCCTCTCTCTCTCTCGCCTCTCTCTCCCTCTGTCTCTCTCTCTCTCTCTCTCTCTCTCTCTCTCTCTCTCTCTCTCTGTCCCTCTCTCCCTCTGTCTCTCTCTCTCTCTCTCCTCTCTCTCTCTCTCTCTCTCTCTCTCTCTCTCTCTCTCTCTCTCTCTCTCTCTCTCTCTCCTCTCTCTCTCTCTCTCCCTCCCCCTCCCTCCCTCTTTCTCTCTCCAGCCGCGGGCGGTGTACTGTAAAGATGTTCTGGATATTGAACAGTTCTCTACAGTGAAGGAGTCAACCTGGACCCCACAGACGATGACTTCTACCACAAGTTTGTTACAGGAAGTGTCTCCATCCCTTGGCAGAACGAGGTACCGCACCCTAGTGTGTGTGTGTGTGTGTGTGTGTGTGTGTGTGTCCATCCCTTGGCAGAACGAGGTACCGTAGTGTGTGTGTGTCTCCATCCCTTGGCAGCATAAGGTACTGCACACGACCTGTCTGGTGAAACAATGATGTCATGGTTTAGAATAGGGGGCCGGTGCAGGTTTTGCTCCAGTCCATTCAGCGACACACCTCGTTCATTCTAACATTATACACCTGGGAGTTCCGGTACATGTGTCCCTTTAGATGATAACAACATGTCTGTTTTCTTGGGATATTGAGCCATGTAATGAAAACTATCACCCCTCTCTCTCTGTCTCTCTCTGTCTCGCTCTCTGTGTCTCTCTCTCTATGTCTCTCTCTCTGTGTCTCTCTGTGTCTCTCTCTCTATGTCTCTCTCTCTGTGTCTCTCTGTCTCTTTCTGTGTCTCTTTCTGTGTCTCTTTCTGTGTCTCTCTCTCTGTCTCTCTCTGTCTCTCTCTGTCTCGCCCTCTGTGTCTCTCTCTCTCTCTCTGTCTCTCGCTGTGTCTCTCTGTCTCTTTCTGTGTCTCTCTCTCTCTCTGTGTCTCTCTCTCTGTCTCGCTCTCTGTGTCTCTCTCTCTGTCTCTTTCTGTCTCTCACTCTCTGTGTCTTTCTCTCTCTCTCTGTGTCTCTTTCTGTCTCTCTCTCTGTGTCTCTTTCTGTCTCTCTCTCTCTCTCTCTCTGTGTGTCTCTGTCTTTCTGTCTCTCTCTCTGCCTCTCTTTCTGTGTCTCTCTCTCTGTGTGTGTCTCTGTCTTTCTGTCTCTCTTTCTGTCTCTTTCTGTCTCTCTCTGTGTCTCTTTCTGTGTCTCTCTTCGGTGTCTCTTTCTTGTCTCTCTCTATCTCTTTCTGTGTCTCTCTCTCTCTGTCTCTCTCTGTGTCTTTCTGTCTCTGTCTCTTTCTGTCTCTCTCTCTCTCTCTCTTGAGTGTTTTATACTGTGTTAATACTCTAGATGATTGAGTGTTTTATACTGTGTTAATACTCTAGATTATTGAGTGTTTTATACTGTGTTAATACTCTAGATGACTGAGTGTTTTATACTGTGTTAATACTCTAGATGATTGAGTGTTTTATACTGTGTTAATACTCTCTCTAGATGATTGAGATGGAGTGTTTTAAGGAGATCAACGTCTATGAGACCGAGGGCCTGCTGTGTTCAGATCTGGATGTGAACAGACCCAACCCACCGCCAAAGAGAGGATTCTTCTACAGGCTGTTCAGACGAGAGGCAAGTGGTGCTAGCTCTCCTCCCCCCCCCGCCGCCGCCGTGAGAGGTGGTGGGGGTTAAGGTACTTCCCTCTTCCTCCATCTTTCTTTTCTTCTTCTTTACCTCTGATTTTATTCTCTGGTTGAAGGCTCTGCGTGTTTCTTCTCTGGTTGAAGGCTCTGCGTGTTTCTTCTCTGGTTGAAGGCTCTGCGTGTTTCTTCTCTGGTTGAAGGCTCTGCGTGTTTCTTCTCTGGTTGAAGGCTCTGCGTGTTTCTTCTCTGGTTGAAGGCTCTGCGTGTTTCTTCTCTGGTTGAAGGCTCTGCGTGTTTCTTCTCTGGTTGAAGGCTCTGCGTGTTTCTTCTCTGGTTGAAGACTCTGCGTGTTTCTTCTCTGGTTGAAGGCTCTGCGTGTTTCTTCTCTGGTTGAAGGCTCTGCGTGTTTCTTCTCTGGTTGAAGGCTCTGCGTGTTTCTTCTCTGGTTGAAGGCTCTCTCTGCTTGTGTTTCTTCTCTGGTTGAAGGCTCTCTCTGCTTGTGTTTCTTCTCTGGTTGAAGGCTCTCTGCTTGTGTTTCTTCTCTGGTTGAAGGCTCTCTCTGCTTGTGTTTCTTCTCTGGTTGAAGGCTCTCTCTGCTTGTGTTTCTTCTCTGGTTGAAGGCTCTCTCTGCTTGTGTTTCTTCTCTGGTTGAAGGCTCTCTCTGCTTGTGTTTCTTCTCTGGTTGAAGGCTCTCTGCGTGTGTTTCTTCTCTGGTTGAAGGCTCTCTGCGTGTGTTTCTTCTCTGGTTGAAGGCTCTCTCTGCTTGTGTTTCTTCTCTGGTTGAAGGCTCTGCGTGTTTCTTCTCTGGTTGAAGGCTCTCTCTGCTTGTGTTTCTTCTCTGGTTGAAGGCTCTCTGCTTGTGTTTCTTCTCTGGTTGAAGGCTCTCTGCGTGTTTCTTCTCTGGTTGAAGGCTCTGCGTGTTTATTCTCTGGTTGAAGGCTCTCTGCTTGTGTTTCTTCTCTGGTTGAAGGCTCTCTGCTTGTGTTTCTTCTCTGGTTGAAGGCTCTCTGCTTGTGTTTCTTCTCTGGTTGAAGGCTCTCGTGTTTCTTCTCTGGTTGAAGGCTCTCTCTGCTTGTGTTTCTTCTCTGGTTGAAGGCTTTCTCTGCTTGTGTTTCTTCTCTGGTTGAAGGCTCTGCGTGTTTCTTCTCTGGTTGAAGGCTCTCTCTGCGTGTTTCTTCTCTGGTTGAAGGCTCTCTCTGCTTGTGTTTCTTCTCTGGTTGAAGGCTTTCTCTGCTTGTGTTTCTTCTCTGGTTGAAGGCTCTCTCTGCGTGTTTCTTCTCTGGTTGAAGGCTCTCTCTGCTTGTGTTTCTTCTCTGGTTGAAGGCTCTCTGCTTGTGTTTCTTCTCTGGTTGAAGGCTCTCTCTGCTTGTGTTTCTTCTCTGGTTGAAGGCTCTCTCTGCTTGTGTTTCTTCTCTGGTTGAAGGCTCTGCGTGTTTCTTCTCTGGTTGAAGGCTCTCTCTGCTTGTGTTTCTTCTCTGGTTGAAGGCTCTCTGCGTGTTTCTTCTCTGGTTGAAGGCTCTGCGTGTTTATTCTCTGGTTGAAGGCTCTCTGCTTGTGTTTCTTCTCTGGTTGAAGGCTCTCTGCGTGTGTTTCTTCTCTGGTTGAAGGCTCTCTGCTTGTGTTTCTTCTCTGGTTGAAGGCTCTTTGCTTGTGTTTCTTCTCTGGTTGAAGGCTCTCTCTGCTTGTGTTTCTTCCCTGGTTCAAGGCTCTCTGCTTGTGTTTCTTCTCTGGTTGAAGGCTTT
The DNA here is from genome assembly GCF_021184085.1 of Oncorhynchus gorbuscha. Lineage (NCBI taxonomy): Eukaryota > Metazoa > Chordata > Actinopteri > Salmoniformes > Salmonidae > Oncorhynchus > Oncorhynchus gorbuscha. Next base: position 66,057 of record NW_025746980.1, read on the forward strand.
CTCTGCTTGTGTTTCTTCTCTGGTTGAAGGCTCTCTGCGTGTGTTTCTTCTCTGGTTGAAGGCTCTCTGCGTGTGTTTCTTCTCTGGTTGAAGGCTCTCTCTGCTTGTGTTTCTTCTCTGGTTGAAGGCTCTCTGCGTGTGTTTCTTCTCTGGTTGAAGGCTCTCTGCGTGTGTTTCTTCTCTGGTTGAAGGCTCTCTGCGTGTGTTTCTTCTCTGGTTGAAGGCTCTCTCTGCTTGTGTTTCTTCTCTGGTTGAAGGATCTCTGCGTGTGTTTCTTCTCTGGTTGAAGGCTCTCTGCTTGTGTTTCTTCTCTGGTTGAAGGCTCTCTGCGTGTGTTTCTTCTCTGGTTGAAGGCTCTCTGCGTGTGTTTCTTCTCTGGTTGAAGGCTCTCTCTGCTTGTGTTTCTTCTCTGGTTGAAGGCTCTCTGCTTGTGTTTCTTCTCTGGTTGAAGGCTCTCTGCGTGTGTTTCTTCTCTGGTTGAAGGCTCTCTGCTTGTGTTTCTTCTCTGGTTGAAGGCTCTTTGCTTGTGTTTCTTCTCTGGTTGAAGGCTCTCTCTGCTTGTGTTTCTTCTCTGGTTGAAGGCTCTCTGCGTGTGTTTCTTCTCTGGTTGAAGGCTCTTTGCTTGTGTTTCTTCTCTGGTTGAAGGCTCTCTCTGCTTGTGTTTCTTGTCTGGTTGAAGGCTCTCTGCGTGTGTTTCTTCTCTGGTTGAAGGCTCTTTGCTTGTGTTTCTTCTCTGGTTGAAGGCTCTCTCTGCTTGTGTTTCTTCTCTGGTTGAAGGCTCTCTGCTTGTGTTTCTTCTCTGGTTGAAGGCTCTTTGCTTGTGTTTCTTCTCTGGTTGAAGGCTCTCTCTGCTTGTGTTTCTTCTCTGGTTGAAGGCTCTCTGCGTGTGTTTCTTCTCTGGTTGAAGGCTCTCTGCTTGTGTTTCTTCTCTGGTTGAAGGCTCTTTGCTTGTGTTTCTTCTCTGGTTGAAGGCTCTCTCTGCTTGTGTTTCTTCTCTGGTTGAAGGCTCTCTGCTTGTGTTTCTTCTCTGGTTGAAGGCTCTTTGCTTGTGTTTCTTCTCTGGTTGAAGGCTCTCTCTGCTTGTGTTTCTTCTCTGGTTGAAGGCTCTCTGCGTGTGTTTCTTCTCTGGTTGAAGAGTGTTGTTTTACCCCAGTCAGTTGGTAAAGCAGGAAGTCCAGTTGATAAAGCAGGAAGTCCAGTTGATAAAGCAGGAAGTCCAGTTGGTAAAGCAGGAAGTCCAGTTGGTAAAGCAGGAAGTCCAGTTGGTAAAGCAGGAAGTCCAGTTGGTAAAGCAGGAAGTCCAGTTGGTAAAGCAGGAAGTCCAGTTGGTAAAGCAGGAAGTCCAGTTGGTAAAGCAGGAAGTCCAGTTGATAAGGCCTAACTAAGTGTTGAGTCTGTGTGACTACATCTCTGTATTAACTACATGTGTAGCCTAACTGACCCAGAAACAGTTCTTAATGGCAGCAGCAGGTAGTGTGGTGCTTAAGAGCGTTGGGCAAGTCACCGAATGTTTGCTGGTTCGAATCCCTGAGCCGACTAAGGTGAAAAATCAGTTGATGTGTCCTCGAGCAAGACACTTAACCCTAAATGCTCCTGTAAGTCTCTCTGATAAAGGGCGTTCGCTAAATGACTTGAATGTAAATAATGGCTGAAAGATTATACAGCACACCTACGGCTGATCTCGGGTCAGTTATTAATGGTCTGATAGAACCTGTTGAAAATATTCAACAACCTCTGACTGATTCAGAGTCTGTTTTTAAAGATAGTGAAAAGTTACGTTATAGTCTTATGCTAAAAAATCAAATAAATGTAAAGTTTAAAGAGCCCATTGATTGTATGGAAGGGGTCAGAATACTTTCAGAATGTACTGTATGTAACCTAACTGATTCAGAGTCTGTTTCTAAAAGATGAAGAACCCATTGATCCTATGTAACAGCTTATTTAACTAACTGTTCCCAGGTCTGTTTAAAGAGTGGCTACGAAGACGAAGAGCAGGAGGAGCCTTCCCGACTTTAAACCACTCCTGCTCTCCCTCCTCCTCCTCCTCCTGCTCTCCCTCCTCCTCCTGCTCTCCCTCTTCCTCCTCCTCCTGCTCTCCCTCTTCCTCCTCCTCCTGCTCTCCCTCTTCCTCCTCCTCCTGCTCTCCCTCTTCCTCCTCCTCCTGCTCTCCCTCCTCCTCCTCCTCCTCTTCTCCCTCCTCCTCTCCCTCCTCCTGCTCTCCCTCCTCCTCTTCTCCCTCCTCCTCCTCCTCCTCCTCTCCCTCCTCCTCCTCTCCCTCCTCCTCCTTCTCCTCTCCCTCCTCCTCCTCTCCCTCCTCCTCCTCTCCCTCCTCCTCTTCTCCCTCCTCCTCCTCCTCCCTCCTCTTCCTCCTCCTCCTCCTCCTCCTCTTCTCCCTCCTCCTCCTCCTCCTCTCCCTCCTCCTCCTCCTCTCCCTCCTCCTCCTCCTCTCCCTCCTCCTCTTCTCCTCCTCCTCCTCCTCCTCCCTCTCCCTCCTCCTCCTCTCCCTCCTCTCCTCCTCCTCTCCCTCCTCCTCCTCCTCCTCCCTCCTCCTCCTCCTCCTCCTCCCCTCCTCCTCCTCCTCCTCCTCCTCCTCCTCCTCCTCCTCCTCCTCTCCTCCTCCTCCTCCTCCCTCCTCCTCCTCCTCCTCCTCCTCTCCTCCTCCTCCTCCTCCTCCTCCCCTCCTCTCCTCCTCCTCCTCCTCCTCTCCTCCTCCTCCTCCTCCTCCTCCTCCTCCTCCTCCTCCTCCTCCTCCTCCTCCTCCTCTCCTCCTCCTCCTCCTCCTCCTCTCCCTCCCTCCTCCCTCCTCCTCCTCCCTCCTCCTCCTCTCCTCCTCCTCCTCCTCCTCCTCCTCCTCCTCTCCCTCCTCCTCCTCCTCCTCCTCCCTCCCTCCTCCTCCTCCTCCTCCTCCTCCTCCTCCTCCTCCTCCTCTCCCTCCTCCTCCTCCTCTCCCTCCTCTCCCTCCTCCTCCTCTCCCTCCTCCTCCTCCTCTTCTCCCTCCTCCTCCTCCTCTCCCTCCTCCTCCTCTCCCTCCTCCTCCTCCTCCTCTCCTCTCCCTCCTCCTCTCCCTCCTCCCCTCCTCCCTTCTCCCTCCTCCTCCTCTCCTCCTCCCTCCTCCTCCTCTCCCTCCTCCTCCTCCTCCCTCCCTCCTCCTCCTCCTCCCTCCCTCCTCCTCCCTCTCCCTCCTCCTCTCCCTCCTCCTCCTCCTCCCTCTCCCTCCTCTCCCTCCTCCTCCTCCTCCCCTCCTCCCTCCTCCTCCTCTCCTCCTCCTCATCCCCCTCCTCCTCCTCTCCCTCCTCCTCCTCTCCCTCCTCCTCCTCTCCCTCCTCCTCCTCCTCCTCCCTCCTCCTCCTCTCCCTCCTCCTCCTCTCCTCCTCCTCCTCCTCCTCCTCCTCCTCTCCCTCCTCCTCCTCCTCCTCCTCCTCCTCTCCCTCCTCCTCCTCTCCTCCTCCTCCTCCTCCTCTCCCCCTCCTCTTCTCCCTCCTCTCCCTCCTCCTCCTCCCTCCCTCCTCCTCCTCCTCCTCCTCCTCCTCCTCCTCCCTCCTCCTCCTCCTCTCCCTCCTCCTCATCCTCCTCCTCTCCCTCCCTCCTCCTCCTCCTCCTCTCCCTCCTCCTCCTCTCCCTCCTCCTCCTCCTCCTCATCCAGAGCGTAAAATGTTAGGAACTCGATAAATGGTAAACCTGTATTTATGATATGTATTAAAAAGTGTAATTATAATAATTAAAAGAAAAACATATGAGTTTAAAGATTTTGTACATTTGTACTTGAATTGTGTCCTAGATGTATATTTTCACTAAAAGGTGTATTGTATAAAAGCCATATTACGTACCACTTGAATGCATACATCATTCTTTTCTACGTTGTTGTTGTTGTTGTTGTTGGTTTTTATTGTTGTTTATTTGTTTTTTGGAACGAGGAAAATGTGTATTAAGGATCTTGTTCTTTTTTTTCTTTTTTTAAATACTTTTTTTAAAGAAGCACAGGATATGTCAGTGTAACCATGGTGATACCGCAGTAGAACCTAGTCTGAGTTAGGGGTCGGTCAGTGTAACCATGGTGATACCGCAGTAGGGGTCGGTCAGTGTATTTTTTAAAGAAGCACAGGATATGCCCCAAATGGTTTCCTATTCCCCTATATAGTCCACTACTTTTACCTGTGGCCTATGGGTCCTGGTCAGAAGTAGTGCACTGTGTCGGGAAAAGGGTACTATTTGGGACTGAACCATTGTATCAGTAGTCTTTTTAAAATTAGTTTTCTCGATGGAGCCTTTTGTTTGTTTGTATAGTATGTGTGCCTTTCCAAATGGCGCCCTATTCCCTGCATAATGTAGTGCACTATATAGGGAATAGGGCTCTGGTCTAAAGTAGTGCACTATATAGGGAATAGGGTGCCATAGGGCTCTGGTCTAAAGTAGTGCACTATATAGGAATAGGGCTCTGGTCTAAAGTAGTGCACTATATAGGGAATAGGGCTCTGGTCTAAAGTAGTGCACTATATAGGGAATAGGGTTCTATAGGACTCTGGTCTAAAGTAGTGCACTATATAGGGAATAGGATTCTATAGGGCTCTGGTCACTAGTAGTGCACTATATAGGAATAGGGCTCTGGTCTAAAGTAGTGCACTATATAGGGAATAGGGTGCCATAGGGTTCTGGTCTAAAGTAGGGCACCATATATAGGGAATAGGGCTCTGGTCTAAAGTAGTTTACTATGTAGAGAATAGGGTCCCATTTAGGATGTATCCTATGTCTGTCTTTTCTGTTCTTTTGGCCAACGTCCAGTATTACCATGTCACATGTTCCCTGTTCCAAATCTACCCCTTGCACCATACACTCTACGCCCTAAACCCTAGACTAAAACATCCCCCTAGTTCTTACACCCTAAGAAGCCCCCAGCCCAGAGTTAGACTCTATGCCATGGTTCTCTAACTGGTGGCACACGGGCTGAATTTGGCCCGCAGGTGATTTTATTTGGCCCCCCAATTTATATATATTTATATATATATATTTTTTTTTTATTGTTGGACGTACGACTGTAAAAACACCAGCAAAACAGCTCCAAACTATTAACATTTTGGAGAGGTGTTCCAAGATATTCCTATAATAGATATTCCTATAATAGATATTCCTATAATAGATATTCCCATAATAGATATTCACATAATAGATATTCACATAATAGATATTCCCATAATAGATATTCCTATAATAGATATTCCTATAATAGATATTCACATAATAGATATTCCCATAATAGATATTCACATAATAGATATTCCCATAATAGATATTCCCATAATAGATATTCACATAATAGATATTCGCATAATAGATATTCACATAATAGATAGATACAGGTATGGGATCGTATGCAAAATGTAGGCAAGGTTTTAAATAATTATGTTTTAGTCAAATATATATGTTTGGGCTTCTTGTGGTCAATTTGCAATCACATTCTGTCTGAATCTAGTTAATGATCCCTGACCTTCTTACTGGGTCCACGTGAAGATATGAGAGGATTGGAAAGCAGAACAAGATTTGAATTCTGTCTACATGTCTCATAGTCAAAATAACTTCCCTAAAAACTACAGAAAATGTAGTCACCCACTTCCAGAAAAGCACAGATAAGCAGTTGACATGGAATAGTCCATTGTTCTGGCAGAGGGGTGGGAAGAGAGATGCCTTGATTTAACAGTTTAACAGTATACCTTGTGTCCATGCCTTCAGCTATGGTGGTGATGAGGATGATTTACAAACCGAATAGAAAAGTTATGAAACGTTACAGAATCGGGACGTTTTGTAACTGACTGGCTTCATTTTGAAGACAAAAGTGCTTTCATATAATCAACAAACAAAACAAAAACCATGTCAAACAGGTTAAATTAGACCAATTCTTGGCACTGAGATGGGTGGCAAAATGACTTACAGTTTAATCATAATGATATCTTTACCTCCACCCAGGGGTGTGTGACCCAAAATGGCACCCTACTACCTATATAGTGCACTACTTTTGATGAGAGTCCTATGGGCCCAGGTCAAAAGTCGTGCACTATAAATAGGAATAGGGGGCCATTTGGGACCAAGGCATCTTTGACATGCACCGTGTTCCCCAGTCTATCCCCTTCAGAATAGCATAACATTGCCCATAGAAACGGATCTAAGGTCCCCTTTGTTGATTGGTCAGGATTGGGAAAAGGGGGGAAACAAGCTTCATCACAGTTGCTATGACAACTAGACGTTCCATTTTTAAAATTTTATTTTTTTTTTTACACAACCTTCGTTCCAATTGGGACCCTATTCCCTATATAGTGATCTTCTAGTGACCAGAGCCCTATTCCCTATATAGTGATCTACTAGTGACCAGAGCCCTATTCCCTATATAGTGAACTACTAGTGACCAGGGCCCTATTCCCTATATAGTGATCTACTAGTGACCAGAGCCCTATTCCCTATATAGTGCACTACTAGTGACCAGGGCCCTATTCCCTATATAGTGAACTACTAGTGACCAGAGCCCTATTCCCTATATAGTGAACTACTAGTGACCAGAGCCCTATTCCCTATATAGTGAACTACTAGTGACCAGAGCCCTATTCCCTATATAGTGGTACTACTATAGACCAGAGCCCTATATAGTGACCAGAGCCCTATTCCCTATATAGTGAACTACTAGTGACCAGAGCCCTATATAGTGAACTACTAGTGACCAGAGCCCTATTCCCTATATAGTGAACTACTAGTGACCAGAGCCCTATTCCTATTTAGTGAACTACTAGTGACCAGAGCCCTATTCCCTATTTAGTGAACTACTAGTGACCAGAGCCCTATTCCCTATTTAGTGAACTACTAGTGACCAGAGCCCTATTCCCTATTTAGTGAACTACTAGTGACCAGAGCCCTATTCCCTATTTAGTGCACTACTAGTGACCAGAGCCCTATTCCCTATTTAGTGCACTACTAGTGACCAGAGCCCTATTCCCTATTTAGTGCACTACTATAGACCAGGCCTCATGTCAAAAGTAGTGCCAGGAGAGAGACTTGATCACGTCTCCCTACACCACAGAGTCTCTTCCGTAAGAATGACTTGAGGCGTTTTCGGCCATTTTGTTTGTTTTGTTTGTGTTTTTCTTTGTCATTCAGGCGACCATATTATTTACCAACCGTCCAACCAATGTAACCCCCTTTCACTTTATTTTAATGCTGTGAAAATGTTGAGATGGATCTTTTGTCTGTTTGCTGTATATATACTGTATTCATGTCCTTTATAGAGACACCCAGCCTCCCAGAATGACCTTTCATTCTGCTTAACCATTGGAGGGGTGAATCTAAGAATCTTATGACAGTGGTTACCTTTGTCCTCTGTTCCGGAATCCCTTTATGACGTCATTGATTTGAATCAATTAGAATGTTCAAACAGGATGTACTGTTGACATTCCTTCAAAGGGTTCAAGGAATTCCATTCTACATTTATTTTTTTACACAAATGACTGCAGTTAATCATTGAATATCATCAATCAAATGCGTTTAGAATTAGAATACACCACACACACTTCTTCTGAAGCCACTAGAACTCCTCTGTTAGAAAACATATACACTTTGTCGTGGCTCGGCTCCAATACGCCTGGTATCTGACATGGGGGGGAAAGAGAACTGTGAGTGTTCAGAGATCTGGCTATTCCAAGACATTCTATTCTAGAATTAGGAACGTTCTACAGTGCAGTACATAGCTAGCTCTGGCTGTTGGCTTCTTGTTGTTGTCTTTTTTCTACATGTTATATTTCTCTGCTTCCAGATGCACCACTGAGCTCACCTCACCTGTCAGTCAGTGTAGAAACACTCTTTGCCTCAAAAACCATGTAAATTATGTACTTCAAAACTTGTAAGCTCTTTTGATATCTCATTAGGCGCAGACCCACGCACACGCAGACACGCGCACACGCACATGCAGACACACGCAGACACACGCACACACACACACCCTCCACACACACACACACACCCTCCACACACACACACACACACACATACACACAGACTTGAATTGGGGGTAAAGGCTTGGCATCCATCCCTGTACAGCAGTAAGATATTTCATTTTGCGGCACTAAAGTGTGGAAACTGCCTGCTTCCCAAATGGCACCCTATTCCCTACTGTATGTAGTTCATTTGGGACACATGCAAAAACTATAGGAAGTGTCTTTGAGCATAATGCAAATAACATCAAATCAAACTGGAAATGGTTTAGATTTAAAAATAAAAATAAACGTTTTTTTCAACTGAAATAACTGGCAGAAACCTTGTTCTACAGTATGTGGATGGCCAGGAGTTGTTCCTGACCATGTGACCTGGCCCGGGAAAACCTCTGAGCCCAACTTAATGCCTCTCTATGGCCCACAATTCAATCCGATTGCGCTTTCTCCACAATGCACGTTTACATTTTTTTTTTTAAGTCAATGTTCACAGTAAAACGCTGCACATGTCGTCTCGGTCAGAAATGACATTTAAAAAAAAAAATGGTGCACCGTCCAAATCCCCCGGAGTCTATAGGACGGGATTCAGTCCCATCTTCTAACTAGGGCCCCTTGTTGTTCCTGGTCATGTGACCAGGATGGAGGAACTCCAGGCCTTTACCCACAGTATGTGCCAACCAGTCATCCTTAGTCAGTCATCCTTAGTCATCCTTAGTCAGTCATCCTTAGTCAGTCATCCTTAGTCAGTCATCCTTAGTCAGTCATCCTTAGTCAGTCATCCTTAGTCAGTCATCCTTAGTCAGTCATCCTTAGTCATCCTTAGTCAGTCATCCTTAGTCATCCTTAGTCAGTCATCCTTAGTCATCCTTAGTCAGTCATCCTTAGTCAGTCATCCTTAGTCAGTCATCCTTAGTCATCCTTAGTCAGTCATCCTTAGTCAGTCATCCTTAGTCAGTCATCCTTAGTCAGTCATCCTTAGTCATCCTTAGTCAGTCATCCTTAGTCATCCTTAGTCAGTCATCCTTAGTCATCCTTAGTCAGTCATCCTTAGTCAGTCATCCTTAGTCAGTCATCCTTAGTCAGTCATCCTTAGTCAGTCATCCTTCTTTTTGACGTCTGACTGGACGGTCCCACGTTAGTCTGACACGGAACCTAAATACAGCTCATCAAAAATAACTTTTAATTATTATTATTATTATTTTTTACATGTTCTGAATGTCTGCACAAAGTGCATTTTAATATATGAAACAAAAGAAATATGTAATTATTACTCAAGCATGTTATAGGTTGTTGCAGGTTCCTTGTCTGTAATTGAAATGACCTTTCAGTGCCAACACATGACACACATTTACAGGGGACAACAACACATTTGTTATCGCAAGGTGACCGGACAAATTTATATATATATATTTTTGGGGGACTACATCCCAAATTGACAACATACTCCCTATATAGTGGCCTACTTTGTGAACAGGGCCCATAAAGGATCTGTTCAAAGGCGTTGGTCAAAATGTCCCTGGTCAAGAGTAGTGCACTATATAGGAATGAAAACGGTGCCATTTGGGACAGAGCCCCTTTTTTTTAATGATTATTTTTGTTTACAGTCATGCTGTTCAACCACTGCAGTTCATGTAATTGTTGTACAAGTTGTATCACTGGGTGTTACTGTGTCATATCTTCTGACATTTGTAATTATTCTGAGAATACACTGCCGTTTGATAAAAAAAAAATAACACAACCCCCCTCCCGTGTCCCCGGATTGGTTTTTGGTACATTTGAGTCATTTTACAGAGGCTTTTTTATCCAGAGTGACTTAGTTAGTGCTTTAACCTTAAGATAAGCTAGGTGAGACAAATGATTTATATCACAGTAATGCATTGTAGTCAGGAAGCACCTTTTCATTATACAAATACACACGAACAGTACAGAAGGATAAAGGAGGTGTCCCTAACTGAACACAGCAGGAAAGCAGGATAAAGGAGGTGTCCCTAACTGAACACAACAGTAAAGCAGGATAAGGAGGTGTCCCTAACTGAACCCAGCAGTAAAGCAGGATAAAGGAGGTGTCCCTAACTGAACCCAACATTAAAGCAGGAAGGTGTCCCTAACTGAACCCAGCAGTAAAGCAGGATAAAGGAGGTGTCCCTGAACCCAACAAAACAGGATAAAGGAGGTGAACCCAACAGTAAAGCAGGATAAAGGAGGTGTCCCTAGAATGACCCAACAGTAAAGCAGGATAAAGGAGGTGTCCCAGAATGACCCAACA
>NW_025746981.1:0-12500 GCF_021184085.1 Oncorhynchus gorbuscha
CCCTGGTCTGACTGCCACTGACACCCTGGTCTGACTGCTACTGACTCCCTGGTCTGACTGGTCTGACTGCTACTGGCACCCTGGTCTGACTGGTCTGACTGCTACTGACACCCTGGTCTGACTGCTACTGACACCCTGGTCTGACTGGTCTGACTGCTACTGGCACCCTGGTCTGACTGGCCTGACTGCTACTGGCACCCTGGTCTGACTGCTACTGACACCCTGGTCTGACTGGTCTGACTGCTACTGACACCCTGGTCTGACTGGTCTGACTGCTACTGACACCCTGGTCTGACTGGTCTGACTGCTACTGACACCCTGGTCTGACTGGTCTGACTGCTACTGACACCCTGGTCTGACTGCTACTGACAACCTGGTCTGACTGCTACTGACACCCTGGTCTGACTGCTACTGACACCCTCGTCTGACTGGTCTGACTGCTACTGATACCCTCGTCTGACTGCTAATGACACCCTGGTCTGACTGCTACTGATACCCTCGTCTGACTGCTAATGACACCCTCGTCTGACTGCTAATGACACCCTCATCTGACTGCTACTGACAACCTGGTCTGACTGCTACTGATACCCTCGTCTGACTGCTAATGACACCCTCGTCTGACTGCTAATGACACCCTCGTCTGACTGCTAATGACACCCTCGTCTGACTGCTACTGACACCCTCGTCTGACTGCTACTGACACCCTCGTCTGACTGCTACTGACACCCTCATCTGACTGCTACTGACACCCTCGTCTGACTGCTACTGACACCCTTGTCTGGCTGGTCTCAATGCTACTGACACCCTCGTCTGACTGGTCTTACTGCTACTGACACCCTGGTCTGACTGGTCTGACTGCTAATTACACCTGGCTGATTGCCATGCTTCTCCACAGGGAACCAGACAGATGTAATGGTTTCTCTGCTGAACAGCACTAGGTCAGACTCCTGGAATCTGACCCGCTTCTCCACAGGGAACCAGACAGGTGTAATGGTTTCTCTGCTGAACAGCACTAGGTCAGACTCCTGGAATCGGACCTGCTTCTCCACAGGGAACCAGACAGGTGTAATGGTTTCTCTGCTGAACAGCATTAGGTCAGACTCCTGGAATCTGACCCGCTTCTCCACAGGGAACCAGACAGATGTAATGGTTTCTCTGCTGAACAGCACTAGGTCAGACTCCTGGAATCTGACCCGCTTCTCCACAGGGAACCAGACAGGTGTAATGGTTTCTCTGCTGAACAGCACTAGGTCAGACTCCTGGAATCTGACCTGCTTCTCCTCAGGGAACCAGACAGATGTAATGGTTTCTCTGCTGAACAGCACTAGGTCAGACTCCTGGAATCTGACCTGCTTCTCCTCAGGGAACCAGACAGATGTAATGGTTTCTCTGCTGAACAGCACTAGGTCAGACTCCTGGAATCTGACCTGCTTCTCCACAGGGAACCAGACAGATGTAATGGTTTCTCTGCTTAACAGCACTAGGTCAGACTCCTGGAATCTGACCTGCTTCTCCACAGGGAACCAGACAGATATAATGGTTTCTCTGCTGAACAGCACTAGGTCAGACTCCTGGAATCTGACCTGCTTCTCCACAGGGAACCAGACAGATGTAATGGTTTCTCTGCTGAACAGCACTAGGTCAGACTCCTGGAATCTCGTCAGCTGATGTACAAATCATCATGGACTAACTTTGCAGTAAATTAACATGTTATTGCTTATTTTATTGCCTTGTGCTGTATATAGCATTTGAGTATTTGGTTTTCAATATTTTTTTCTGTGTTTTAGATTCAGTGTATCATTAAAGAATAAGAGAAGCTAAGAAAGGTGACAGTTTCTCTTCCTGCTCTTTCTTGAACTCTGACCTTTTCCCCCTTTATGAATGTGTCCTTCACTGGATCCCATCTTACAGCACGTCCACCTACTTTGGTTCAGGCTTTGATCCACAATATTGCATGTAAAGTTCCACCCATGTCGTGCCAGGTGACCCCGTTCTCCATTCTTCCCTATGGGAACTCTATACTCGTGGAGACCTTTCTTGTCCTTACTCAAAACGTAGTCCCCTTCAGTAACCAGATCAGTTCTACAGAGATGCAGAACCAAAGGTCATGCACAGAGACAGACTTTTCTACAGCCTTGGTGGGATCGGTGCTCTGTTGAACTGTTACCAAATGCTTTTTCAGTGTTTTGAAGCAAGGCAAAGAGAACCAATAACTCTTAACGGCTCTATTAATTATTCATAGTGCTGAACGATTAGTGCTTTTAAATTTTTTTTAGGGCTGTTTAAGTTCGATAATTAAAATATAATGCGTTTTCGGGAAAAATATATGTATTTTAAATGTGTTATGTTATATGCACTTTGTATTATGTGGGTTGAATGCTGTAACATAATATAGCAGTTAATAATTGCCATCATTCCATGATGGTAGGGGACTGCTCGTTACTGCTTATCACCCATTAACCATTATTTATTCACATTATTTTAATAAAATATTTCAGTTTTTGTGTATAATAAATGTTTTATTTAATTACTTTATTTCATTCTAAGTCATCTCATCCTCTGTAGCGCTGCAGCCCATGCTTTCTGACAAAATCACGATTTTAAGTAGTTCTTCAAAGTAATTAAGGCATACTTTTATGACTCCTGAATAGCAACTATCAATCACTTATATCAATGTATTTTCAGGTAGAGATTCCTCCCGAAGAAACTGCATTCTCTCATGTGACAGGCGGACAAGTAGGCACGCAATGGATTATGGTCATTGTAGTTAACTACCACGATGTCTGCGTTAAACTATGTAGAGTATTGGCCTGTTGGAAACTACAACTCCCTACCACATCACACAGTTCGGGCTGGATCTGATTTATCTCTACAGAAACGGCAATGTGCATATTGAGCTCACAGAAGAAGAAACAGAAGGAAATGGAATTCTAATAATTGAACCGACGTTGGTCGATTATAGTAAAAAAATATCTATTTTAAACCCTAAATGTAGGTTAATCGCTCAACACCAGTAATTAAAAACCATACAATAGCGAACATTGTGAATTATATGGTTCCGTCCGACAACAAATTGAACAAAGTAAATATTCCCAATGCGAAGTGTAAAGTGGCTTCAATTATTCTGAGCCAATTTGTTCTAATTCACTACTGTATACAAACACTTAACCCTGTCATGGTCACACCTATATAATGAGTGTTTCGAAGGACACCTTGAATTCCCCTCTTATTTGACGTGAACCCATAACCAAGGAGGAAACAGTTTATATATATATATATATATATATATTCAAAGGGTATAAACTGCTAAATGGTCAGCTGAAAGACAACAGAATATTGAAGCTAAATTCTTAGTTGCTACGTCCATTTTTGGACATAAATTTATGATATATACTCACTTAAAGAATAGCACTTATACATGATTGTAGTTCAACTGTCATACTCCATCAGAGGCCAAAATATATGCTTTGTTTACTCCAATGTCTGTTAACAACATAAATGTGAAGATATATATATATACAGTTGAAGTCGGAAGTTTACATACACTTAGGTTGGAGTCATTAACACTAGTTTATATACACTTAGTTTGGAGTTATTAAAACTAGTTTACATACACTTAGGTTGGAGTCATTAAAACTAGTTTACATACACTTAGGTTGGAGTCATTAACACTAGTTTACATACACTTAGGTTGTAGTCATTAAAACTAGTTTACATACACTTAGGTTGGAGTCATTAAAACTAGTTTACATACACTTAGGTTGGAGTCATTAAAACTAGTTTACATACACTTAGGTTGGAGTCATTAACACTAGTTTACATACACTTAGGTTGTAGTCATTAAAACTAGTTTACATACACTTAGGTTGGAGTCATTAAAACTAGTTTACATACACTTAGGTTGGAGTCATTAAAACTAGTTTACATACACTTAGGTTGGAGTCATTAAAACTAGTTTACATACACTTAGGTTGGAGTCATTAAAACTAGTTTACATACACTTAGGTTGGAGTCATTAAAACTAGTTTACATACACTTAGGTTGGAGTCAAAACTAGTTTACATACACTTAGGTTGGAGTCATTAAAACTAGTTTACATACACTTAGGTTGGAGTCATTAAAACTAGTTTACATACACTTAGGTTGGAGTCATTAAAACTCGTTTTTCTACCACTCCACAAATTTCGTGTTAACAAACTATAGTTTTGTCAAGTCGGTGAGGACATCTACTTGGTTCATGACACAAGTCATTTTTCCAACAATTGTTTACAGGCAGATTATTTCACTTATAACTCACTGTATCACAATTCCAATGGGTCAGAAGTTTACATACACTAAGTTGACTGTGCCTTTAAACAGCTTGGAAAATTCCAGAAAATGATGTCATGACTTTAGAAGCTTCTGATACGCTAATTAAAATAATTTGAGTCAATTGGAGGTGTATCTGTGGATGTATTTCAAGGCCTACCTTCAATCTCAGTGTCTCTTTGCTTGACATCATGAGAAAATCAAAAGAAATCAGCCAAGACCTCAGAAAATAAATTGTAGACCTCCACAAGACTGGTTCATCCTTGGGAGCAATTTCCAAACGCCTGAAGGTACCCCGTTCATCTGTACAAACAATAGTAAGCAAGTATAAACACCATGGGACCACGCAGCCGTCATACCGCTCAGGAAGGAGACGTGTTCTGTCTCCTAGAGATTAACGTACTTTGGTGTGAAAAGTGTAAATCAATCCCAAAACAACAGCAAAGGATCTTGTGAAGATGCTGGAGGAAACAGGTACAAAAGTATCTATATCCACTGTAAAACGAGTCCTATATCGACATAACCTGAAAGGCTGCTCAGCAAGGAAGAAGCCACTGCTCTGAAACCTCCATAAAAAAGCCAGGCTATGGTTTTCAACCAGACATGGGGAAAAATATCGTACTTTTTGGAGAAATGTCCTCTGGTCTGATGAAACAAAAATAGAACTGTTAGCCATAATGACCATCGTTATGTTTGGGGGAAAAAGGGGAGGCTTGCAAGCCGAAGAACACCATCCCAACCTTGAAGCATGGGGGTGGCAGCATCATGTTGTGGGTGGTGCTTTGCTGCAGGAGGGACTAGTGCACTTCACAAAATAGATGGTATCATGAGGTAGGAAAATGATGTGGATATATTGGAGCAACATCTCAAGACATCAGTCAGGAAGTTAAAGCTTGGTCTCAAATGGGTTTTCCAAATGGACAATGACCCCAAGCATACTTCCAGAGTTGTGGCAAAATGGCTTAAGGACAACAAAGTCAAGGTATTGGAGTGGCCATCACAAAGCCCTGACCACTATCCTATAGAACATTTGTGGCAGAACTGAAAAAGCAGTGCAAGCAAGGAGGCCTACAAACCTGACTCAGTTACACCAGCTCTGTTTGGAGGAATAGGCCAAAATTCACCCAACTTATTGTGGGAAGCTTGTGGAAGGCTCCCTGAAATGTTTGACCCAAGTTTTTAAAATTCAGGGCAATGCTACCAAATACTAATTGAGTGTATGTACACTTCTGACCCACTGGGAATGTGATGAAAGAAATAAAAGCTGAAATTAATAATTCTCTCTACTATTATTCTGACATTTCACATTCTTAAAATGAAGTGGTGATCCTAACTGACCTAAGAGAGGGAATTGTTACTTGAATTAAATGTCAGGAATTGCGAGAAAAAAAATGAGTTTAAATGTATTTGGCTAAGGTGTATGTAAACTTCCAACTTCAACTGTATATATACATATATCTGGTCTCGAGCCTTGTTAAAACTATAATTCTGATATCGTTACATTTCTCTAGGCCCATCCCTCAGCTCTTTACCGAAACAATGGTGGCTTTGTCTGCTTTGTTATTGTTTTTCAACTGCAGATTCTAGCTTTAAAGCAATATTTTTTTATTGTGTTTTATGAATTAAAGGGTGACACTTTTCATTTGTAAACTACTGCAACCTCCCTGTTTCTTTTTTATTGTTCCTCAGAACATCCCCCATCCCTCCAGGAAATAAAACCAGACAAACATTGATACAGTTTTATGTTAAAGGTTGTGTACTTTAACTGAAATCAACTTTGTCTATTACTGTGCTCCTGACAGTAGCTCCCATTACTCCTTGTGCCCAACGGAACCCATCAAGAATTCCTGCAACACACACGGTACCACGAAACTAGTTAAGTGGCGTGCCTGTGTCGACCTGTCGGTCACCACCGGTCACATACGACTAACGGCGAAGGCGTTGAAAGGGTTACCAAACACATGAGGGAACCTCCTCTCAGAGAGATATCTTACTGTCAGGCTGAGTGGTAGGACAGGAAGGGTTACCAAACACATGAGGGAACCTCCTCTCAGAGAGATATCTTACTGTCAGGCTGAGTGGTAGGACTGGAAGGGTTACCAAACACATGAGGGAACCTCCTCTCAGAGAGATATCTTACTGTCAGGCTGAGTGGTAGGACTGGAAGGGTTACCAAACACATGAGGGAACAGGACTCCTCTCAGAGAGATATCTTACTGTCAGGCTGAGTGGTAGGACTGGAAGGGTTACCAAACACATGAGGGAACAGGACTCCTCTCAGAGAGATATCTTACTGTCAGGCTGAGTGGTAGGACAGGAAGGGTTACCAAACACATGAGGGAACAGGACTCCTCTCAGAGAGATATCTTACTGTCAGGCTGAGTGGTAGGACAGGAAGGGTTACCAAACACATGAGGGAACAGGACTCCTCTCAGAGAGATATCTTACTGTCAGGCTGAGTGGTAGGACAGGAAGGGTTACCAAACACATGAGGGAACAGGACTCCTCTCAGAGAGATATCTTACTGTCAGGCTGAGTGGTAGGACAGGAAGGGTTACCAAACACATGAGGGAACCTCCTCGTCTCAGAGAGATATCTTACTGTCAGGCTGAGTGGTAGGACAGGAAGGGTTACCAAACACATGAGGGAACCTCCTCTCAGAGAGATATCTTACTGTCAGGCTGAGTGGTAGGACAGGAAGGGTTACCAAACACATGAGGGAACCTCCTCGTCTCAGAGAGATATCTTACTGTCAGGCTGAGTGGTAGGACTGGAATAGGTACCGTAGTTTGGAACAAAAGCTTCAGAGAGGTAAGGCCAAACAGTGGAGGAGAGAGGAGAGACAGAGACAGAGACTATTAATGCCTTGTGTTTTATCTGATCCCAAGGCCTCCATAACGAATAATAAATATATTATATGAAATATATTATGAATTAACAACGTCTTGTGGCGTTCACCTCTGCTCTGCGTTCGGTTGCTTGTTTGCCTCTGAGCCTCTGCTTGTACGTGAGTTTGGAGGTGTTTGCAGAGGCTTGCCGGCAGTGCACCTTGCTGTTGTTTAAATGTTAAATCAGATCTGTGTCAACGAGGGCAGAAGCTGCGTGCGCGGTGGGCTCCCTGGGGAGAGGGTGAGAGGTTAAGGGCGTTAAGATACTCTGAGGGAGAAGCTGCGTGCGCGGTGGGCCGGCATTGTAAATAAGAATTTGTTCTTAACTGACTTGCCTAATTAAATAAAGGTTAAATAAAAATGTAAAATACATTTCATATTTCAAATCAAATCAAATGTATTTATATAGCCCTTCGTACATCAGCTGATATCTCAAAGTGCTGTACAGAAACCCAGCCTAAAACCCCAAGCAGCAAGCAATGCAGGTGTAGAAGCACGGTTAATAAATCTTGTGTTCCTTCCACGGAAGGTTGAACTAATGTAGGCTAATGAGATTAGCATGAGGTTGAACTAATGTAGGCTAATGAGATTAGCATGAGGTTGAACTAATGTAGGCTAACAAGATTAGCATGAGGTTGAACTAATGTAGGCTAATGAGATTAGCATGAGGTTGAACTAATGTAGGCTAATGAGATTAGCATGAGGTTGAACTAATGTAGGCTAATGAGATTAGCATAAGGTTGAACTAATGTAGGCTAATGAGATTAGCATGAGGTTGAACTAATGTAGGCTAATGAGATTAGCATGAGGTTGAACTAATGTAGGCTAATGAGATTAGCATGAGGTTGAACTAATGTAGGCTAATGAGATTAGCATGAGGTTGAACTAATGTAGGCTAATGAGATTAGCATGAGGTTGAACTAATGTAGGCTAATGAGATTAGCATAAGGTTGTACGTAACAAAAACATTTCCCAGGACATAGACATATCTGTGTTAACAAACCTCCAAATGAGCTTCAACACCATACAACACTCCTTCCGTGGCCTCCAACTGCTCCTAAATGCTAGTAAAATGAAATGCATGCTCTTCAAATGATCGCTGTCCACACACCTGCCCGCCGACTAACATCACTACTCTGGACGGTTCTGACTTAGAATACGTGGACAACTACAAATACATAGGGGTCTGGTTAGACTGTAAACTCTCCTTCCAGACTCACATTAAGCATCTCCGATCCAAATCTAGAATCGGCTTCCTATTTTGCAACAAAGCCTCTTTCACTCATGCTGCCAAACATACCCTCATAAAACTCACTATCCTACCGATTGACTTCGGCAATGTAATTTACAAAATAGCCTCCAACACTCTACTCGGCATATTGGATGCAGTCTATCACAGTGCCATCTGTTTTGTCACCAATGCCCCATATGCTACCCACCACTGCGACCTGTATGCTCTCGTTGGCTGGTCCTCGCTACATATTCATCGCCAAACCCACATGCTCCAGGTCATCTATAAGTCTTTGATAGGTAAAGCTCCGCCTTATCTCAGTTCACTGGTCACTATAGCAACACCCATCCGTAGCATGCGCTCCAGCAGGTATATTTCACTGGTCATCCCCAAAGCCAACACTTCCTTTGGCCGCCTTTCCTTCCAGTTCTCTGCTGCCAATGACTGGAACGGATTTCAAAAATCACTGAAGTTGGAGACTTATATCTCCCTCACTAACTTTAAGCGTCAGCTGTCAGAGCAGCTTACCGATCGCTGCAGCTGTACACAGCCCATCTGACAATAGCCCATACAACCAACTAACTACCTCATCCCCAGATTTGTTTTTGTTTTTCTGCTGTCTTGCACACCAGTATTTCTACTTACACATCCTCATCTGCACATATACAGTATCACTCATTTCTCTTGCATTTCAAGGATGGTACAAATAAAATACAAACGAACAGTTGTTTTTTTTCTTTCTATGATCTTTTACCAGATCTACTGTGTTATATTCTTCTACATTCCCTTCACATTTCCATAAACTTCAAAGTGTTTCCTTTCAAATGGTACCAAGAATATGCGTATATCCTTGCTTCAGGTCCTGAGCTGCAGGCAGATTTGGGTAAGTAATTGTAGGTGAAAATTGAAAAAAAGGGGCGTATTTGTTTTAAATTTTAGCCTAAAATGACAATAACAATAATAATAATAATAATTTTCTTTACACAGAAAAAAACAATCATTCTTTTGTATTTGTTTGTACCATCATCTTTGAAATGCCAGAGAAAGACCGTAATGTATTATTCCAGCCCAGGTGTAATTTAGATGTTGTCCATTAGATGGCAGCAATGTATGTGCAAAGTTTTAGACTGATCCAATGAACCATTGCATTTCTGTTAAAAAATGTTGTATCGAGACTCCCCAAATGTGCCTAGTGTGTTTATGAATAACCTTTCGTGTTCAAAATTATGCACTCTCCTCAAACAATAGCATGGCATTATTTTACTGTTGTTACGGCTCCTCCTCTGCAGTGCAGGGGCGGTTCCTCCTGCAGGCAGAGGGGGGTCGTTAGTGATTGGAGTCACCTGGGCTCAGGGTATTTAAACTGCTGTTTCACTAACCACTCTTGTCTCTCTCTCTGCTCCTCCAGGTATGATCCTGTTTTGTTTGTTCCTTTGTAGTTTTCCGTAGTTTTCACTCAGTCATTCACACACACAGATTCACACATCCCTGCACTTTACATACACCTTACATTATGATACTTTCACACCTCATTCCTTTTTCTTAATTTAAAGTTAATAGTTTGGTTTATAATAAAGAACCTTTTTGATTGGCCGATACCTGTTGTTCGTGTCCCCTCATAGTTTGGTTTATAATAAAGAACCTTTTTGATTGGCCGATACCTGTTGTTCGTGTCCCCTCATAGTTTGGTTTATAACAAAGAACCTTTTTGATTGGCCGATACCTGTTGTTCGTGTCCCCTCATAGTTTGGTTTATAACAAAGAACCTTTTTGATTGGCCGATACCTGTTGTTCGCGTCCCCTCATTTTTGCCTCAGGCTATGAGCCGGCCTGTGACACTGTAAATTAGATTAACAATAATTTCAGCTTTCTGCCAATATCAGATATGTCTGTGTTCTGGAAAATGTTCTTGTTACTTACAACCTCATGCTAATCGCATTAGCCTACATTAGCTCAACCATCCCGTAGTAGGGACAACCAACCCAAAGAAGCTTTAAACAAATGTCGTTTCTACTGACAATTGAGATGTGTAAACTATGGCATAAGAGGAGGACGAGCGCAAAAAAAAAGACAATCTGTAATTTCGATTGAGGCAATAATGAGCAAGCTAGGACGGACATAGTCAACTATTTGTTCAGCATTTTTAAGTGTACAGTGACATAATTCAGAATTCTCCCTGTACACCAAGTCAGAACCAAAGGGTATATAAGGGTATATGAAATATCTTACAATATTCAATGATTACATTTCTCTAAAACAGGCTATGGGCTACATGTGCACCTCCATGTCAAAACGGTAGGGTAAATTATGAGGGCGAAAGTGACCTAATTTTTAGGGTAAGACACATGGGCTACTAACAGCTTACTACACAACATACACTTAGTATTACATTCTTAGCTACAGTATATATATATCCCTTGAATATAACAGCATACAAGACATTTTTGGACTCACTTTGTTGTGCTTTGCTCACTTGAACAGGAAGGTGGCGCTGCGGTCCTTTGTGGGAAAATTTTGGCATTTTCTGGATTTATGGTGCTTTCAAGACAGCTCGGAACTCGGGAATAACAGACAAGGTTGAATCATGACATCAGTGATCTTCAGGTCAGAGTTCTAGAAAGAGGCCTGAGTTCCCCACTTGGAATCATGACATCAGTGATCTTCAGGTCAGAGTTCTAGAAAGAGGCCTGAGTTCCCCACTTGGAATCATGACATCAGTGATCTTCAGGTCAGAGTTCTAGAAAGAGGCCAGAGTTCCCCACTTGGAATCATGACATCAGTGATCTTCAGGTCGGAGTTCTAGAATGAGGCCAGAGTTCCCCACTTGGAATTTCAAGATGGATGACCGTTTAAAACGTATTTTCCCAGTCGGAGCTTGTTTTTTTCCAGTTCCGAGTTTCCAGTTGTGTTTTGAACGCGGCAGAAGTCATGCTGGATTGACAGCATGGCCAATGTTGAATGTTTGTTATTTTCAGCTTGGAACAGAGACCTTTGATAAATCCAGACTTGGACCACACACCCACTCCACTGAATAGCAGGCTAGTGATTGCTTTGCAAGGCTTGCAGTTAGCCACTGATTCCTTCCAAACCTCTCATTGTTGAGTTTGCGATTTCCAACTTGTTGTGTAATGTTTATATCCAATGGCCCATGAGCACAGATCAATTTTATCTATAATTTCTCTTCATAATTTCTCTTCATACGGGAATGATTGATATTTTCATGATAATGACTGATAGTTTGCTAGCTAAGATTTTGAAAGTATGATGTTGACATGATCAGTCCAATCAAAGCTACGGTAGATATAACATGATTTGATGTATTTTTATCTGTGGCCAATGACCACAGATAAAAGCCTTCTTGGAAGGGCAGTTCTAATGTAACTCTATGGTAGCACCCAAGGAGATTCAATTGTTGAGCTCCACCCATAGATTTAGTGGTGACATAGTGTCCCCATGAGTGAGAGAACACTGAGCCAATCACGGCGCAACTAGAGAACATTACCAACCCCTACGCTCCGTAGTTTCCGCTGGCTGCCCCACCACCACAGAAAGCACTGAGCTAGGCTAAATCACCACCACAGAAAGCACTGAGCTAGGCTAAATCACCACCACAGAAAGCACTGAGCTAGGCTAAATCACCACCACAGAAAGCACTGAGCTAGGCTAAATCACCACCACAGAAAGCACTGAGCTAGGCTAAATCACCACCACAGAAAGCACTGAGCTAGGCTAAATCACCACCACAGAAAGCACTGAGCTAGGCTAAATCACCACCACAGAAAGCACTGAGCTAGGCTAAATCACCACCACAGAAAGCACTGAGCTAGGCTAAATCACCACCACAGAAAGCACTGAGCTAGGCTAAATCACCACCACAGAAAGCACTGAGCTAGGCTAAATCACCACCACAGAAAGCACTGAGCTAGGCTAAATCACCACCACAGAAAGCACTGAGCTAGGCTAAATCACCACCACAGAAAGCACTGAGCTAGGCTAAATCACCACCACAGAAAGCACTGAGCTAGGCTAAATCACCACCACAGAAAGCACTGAGCTAGGCCGAAACACTTTGA
>NW_025746981.1:15000-60000 GCF_021184085.1 Oncorhynchus gorbuscha
TCTCTCTCTCTCTCTCTCTCTCTCTCTCTCTCTCTCTCTCTCTCTCTCTGTCTCTCTGTCTCTCTGTGTCTCTCTGTCTCTCTGTCTCTCTATCTCTCAGTCTCTCTGTCTCTCTGTCTCTCTTTCCCTCTGTCTCTCTCTCTCTCTCTCTCTCTCTGCCTGCCTCTCTCTCTCTCTCTCTCTCTCTCTCTCTGCCTCTCTCTCTGTCTCTCTCTCTCTCTCTCTCTCTCTCTCTCTCTCTCTCTCTCTCTCTCTCTCTCTCTCTCTCTCTCTCTCTCTGTCTCTCTCTCCCTCTCTGTCTCTCTGTCTCTCTGCCTCTCTGTCTCTCTGCCTTTCTGTCTTTCTGTCTCTCTGCCTCTCTGTCTCTCTGTCTCTTTCCCTCTGTCTCTCTGCCTCTCTGCCTCTCTGTCTCTCTGCCTCTCTGTCTCTGTCGCTCTTTCCCTCTGTCTCTCTGCCTCTCTGTCTCTCTGCCTCTCTGTCTCTCTGTCTCTCTTTCCCTCTGTCTCTCTGTCTCTCTGTCTCTCTGTCTCTCTGTCTCTGTCGCTCTCTCTCTCTCTCTCTCTCTCTCTCTCTCTCTCTCTCTCTCTCTCTCTGTCTCTCTGTCTCTCTCTCTCTCTGTCTCTCTGTCTCTCTGCCTCTGTCTCTCTGTCTCTCTGTCTCTCTGCCATGGCTTCTCTTCCTCCCCCCAATACGGCTGCAGACAGTAGGACAAGTCACCACAAGGGGCTTTTGTTTACAGTAATTATGTCTCTGTTTGTTTTTGAGAGATGTCAACGTGCAGAGATATTTAATGTACAACATTATTAGACTATAACCAGGTTTCCATCCAACGTTTTTTATGTGAGTAAAGTAAATGTCGGATTAAAAAATAAAGAAAAAAGTAAAGAAAAAGAGGCCTAATGGAAATAGCGAATTTGTCGGTAAACTTTCCAAATGTCGAAAAAGCAAAATACGGAAGACAAGGTTGGATCTTTATGTCTCTAATCTTTATGTCTGTAATATTAACTATGTGAGAAAGGGCGGTGGAAACGCTTTCGATGTGAAAATATTATATAATAACCTTCATATGGAGGTAAACTTGGAGTCAGGTGGTGACATACTGTGTGGTCCTCTCACTATGACTCGGGAGAACACACAGTTCATTAAGCTACATACTGTGTGGTCCTCTCACTATGACTCGGGATAACACACAGTTCATTAAGCTACATACTGTGTGGTCCTCTCACTATGACTCGGGATAACACACAGTTCATTAAGCTACATACTGTGTGGTCCTCTCACTATGACTCGGGAGAACACACAGTTCATTAAGCTACATACTGTGTGGTCCTCTCACTATGACTCGGGAGAACACACAGTTCATTAAGCTACATACTGTGTGGTCCTCTCACTATGACTCGGGAGAACACACAGTTCATTAAGCTACATACTGTGTGGTCCTCTCACTATGACTCGGGAGAACACACAGTTCATTAAGCTACATACTGTGTGGTCCTCTCACTATGACTCGGGAGAACACACAGT
Organism: Oncorhynchus gorbuscha; assembly: GCF_021184085.1. Classification (NCBI taxonomy): domain Eukaryota; kingdom Metazoa; phylum Chordata; class Actinopteri; order Salmoniformes; family Salmonidae; genus Oncorhynchus; species Oncorhynchus gorbuscha. The sequence goes on from NW_025746981.1 coordinate 16,525, forward strand.
TCATTAAGCTACATACTGTAGCTACTCCCTCCATGTCTCTCTCCCTCTCCCTCCATGTCTCTCTCCCTCTCCCTCCATGTCTCTCTCCCTCTCTCCCTCCATGTTTCTCTCCCTCTCCCTCCATGTCTCTCTCCCTCTCTCCCTCCGTCTCTCTCCCTCTCTCCCTCCATGTCTCTCTCCCTCTCCCTCCATGTCTCTCTCCCTCTCCCTCCATGTCTCTCTCCCTCCATGTCTCTCTCCCTCTCCCTCCATGTATCTCTCTCTCCCTCCATGTCTCTCTCTCTCCATGTCTCTCTCTCTCCATGTCTCTCTCTCCCTCCATGTCTCTCTCCCTCTCCCTCCATGTATCGCTCTCTCCCTCCATGTCTCTCTCTCTCCCTCCATGTCTCTCTCTCTCCATGTCTCTCTCTCTCCATGTCTCTCTCTCTCCCTCCATGTCTCTCTCTCCATGTCTCTCTCTCTCCATGTCTCTCTCTCTCCATGTCTCTCTCTCCCTCCATCTCTCTCTCTCTCTCTCTCTCTCTCTCTCTCTCTCTCTCTCTCTCTCTCTCCATGTCTCTCTCCATCTCTCTCTCTCTCTCTCTCTCCATCTCTCTCTCTCTCTCCATGTCTCTCTCTCTCTCCATGTCTCTCTCTCCTCCATCTCTCTCTCTCTCTCTCTCTCTCTCTCTCTCTCTCTCTCTCTCTCTCTCTCCATGTCTCTCTCCCTCTCTCTCTCTCCATGTCTCTCTCCCTCTCTCTCTCTCTCTCTCTCTCTCTCCATGTCTCTCTCTCACTCTCCCTCCATGTCTCTCTCTCTTCCTCCATGTCTCTCCTGTCTGTCTGTCTGTCTGTCTCTGTCTGTCTGTCTGTCTGTCTGTCTGTCTGTCTGTCTGTCTGTCTGTCTGTCTGTCTGTCTGTCTGTCTGTCTGTCTGTCTGTCTGTCTGTCTGTCTGTCTGTCTGTCTGTCTGTCTGTCTGTCTGTCTGTCTGTCTGTCTGTCTGTCTGTCTGTCTGTCTGTCTGTTTGTCTCTTCTCTCCCTCCCTGTCTGTCTCTCTCTCTCCCTCCCTCCCTGTCTGTCTGTCTGTCTGTCTGTCTGTCTGTCTGTCTGTCTGTCTGTCTGTCTGTCTGTCCGTCCGTCCGTCCGTCCGTCCGTCCGTCCGTCCGTCCGTCCGTCCGTCCGTCCGTCCGTCCGTCCGTCCGTCCGTCCGTCTGTCTGTCTGTTTGTCTCTTCTCTCCCTCCCTGTCTGTCTCTCTCTCTCCCTCCCTCCCTGTCTTTCTGTCTGTCTCTCTCTCTCCCTCCCTCCCTGTCTTTCTGTCTGTCTCTCTCTCTCTCTCCCTATCTTCCCTCCCTCCCAGACACAGACAAAGGGAAATGAAATATGTTGCAAGTGAGGATTGAGGCTGTTGAACTCTGATGATGAATCAGGAAGTGTTTCCTCTGCTCTATCACTTAGCCACCTCTAAAGGTCCCTCCCCCTGCCTCTTTGTCATTAAGGGAAAGAGGGATACCTGGTCAGTTGTACAACAGAAAGAGGGATACCTAGTCAGTTGTACAACAGAAAGAGGGATACCTGGTCAGTTGTACAACAGAATGCCTTCAACTGAAATGTGTCTTTCGCATTTAACCCAACCCCTCTGAATCAGAGAGGTGCGGGGGAGCTGCCTTAATCAACATCCACGTCATCGACGCCCGGGGACCAGTGGGTTTAACTGCCTTGCTCAGGGGGCAGAACGGCAGACTTTTTTTACCTTGTCAGCTCGGGGATTCGATCCAGTAACCTTTCGGGTTACTGGCCCAGCGCTCCTACCCGCCAGTTATTGGGGTATTGTTAGTAGATTGTTGAGGAAATATTTCATTTAATCCATTTTAGGATACGGTTGTTACGTAACATAATGTGGGAAAAGGGGAAGGAGATCAGTATACTTCCTGTATGTGGTGAATGTTCTAAACTTTTAGTACAAAACTCCAAACTGGTAACATTCATGGTGCAGTTTTCCATTAAAAACCTTTTCTTCTTGTGTTTTGTTTGGAGACATATTTCACCACACAACCAATCCAAACATATGTTTACTGTGAAATACCGTGAGAAATGTTGACTTAAATCAACAAAATCATAACACAATGACATATTTAAACGTAGTTATTTTAACAACTAGTTTAACCAAGACCCATCAAAATGTACTTAAAATCTCATTTCCTTCATTTCTATCCCATGTGTGATCATTGAAGACATCTTTCACAATCATTGATGCAAGAAAATAAATGTATTGTTCATCTGTAATGACACTGTAGGTGTAATCAAATAAATGGTAAGAAACGTAACATGTAGCAGGCGCTAGTTAGCCTGTCATTTGACCATCGGGCTCATCCACATCATAGTTTAAATGTCCTCGTTGTTCATTCAGGTTTGGACAGACCTGCTCATTCAACCAAGCTGGTTGAGAGAATGCCAAGAGTGTGCAAAGCTGTCATCAAGGCAAAAGGGGACGGCTACTTTGAAGAATCTCAAATATAAAATATATTTAGATCTGTTTAACACTTTTTTTGGTTACTACATGATTCCATATGTGTTATTTCATAGTTCTGATGTCTTCACTATTATTCTACAATGTAGAAAATAGTAAAAAAATAAATAAATAATGAAAAACCCTTGAATGAGTAGGTGTGTCCAAACTTTTGACTGGTAGGTCTGGGTTGATGTCATTGCATCCATGCATCCATGGGCTGAAGGAAGGTGGTACGCTCATGGGCATGACATTCATGCACCGTCCACGTGTACTGTAATCATGAATAGTACTTCTGTATTGTACTGGTCCTTTGTGGCTCAGTTAGGAAGCACATGGCACGAGCAACATTTGAGTCGTGGGTTTGGATTCCTCTGGGTTTACGAAAAAGTGTAGACTCATTGTTGTCACTTTGGATAAAAACGGCAGCTACGTAAATGGCATTTATTACAGTATTACAGTACTTATTGGCATATATTACAGTATTAGAGTACTCTATTAATATATATTACAGTATTACAGTACTCTATTGGCATATATTACAGTGTTAAAAGTAAATCTATTGAAAAATATATATTACATTATTACAGTACTTTATTATTATATATTACAGTATTACAGTACTATATTGGCATATATTACAGTATTAAAGTACTATATTAATATATGTTACAGTATTACAGTACTCTATGAATATATATTACAGTATTACAGTACTCTATTAATATATATTACAGTATTAAATTACAGTACTCGTGGCATATATTACAAAGTACTCTATGAATATATATTACAGTATTACAGTACTCTATTGGCATATATTACAGTATTAAGGTACTCTATTAATATATATTACAGTATTACAGTACTCTATTAATATATATTACAGTATTACAGTACTCTATTGGCATATATTACAGTATTAAAGTACTCTATTAATATATATTACAGTACTCTATTGGCATATATTACAGAATCACAGTACTCTATTGGCATATATTACAGTATTACAGTACTCTATTGGCATATATTACGGTATTACAGACTCTATTGGCATATATTACAGTATTACAGTTTTATTTTGTATTTTATTTAACCTTTATTTAACTATGTAATATAATTTCTGTAATTTAACTAAGCAAGTCAGTTAAGAATATATTTACAATGACGGCCTACAGTACTCTATTGCGGATATATTACTGGGATAAAATATATATACATTATCCCAGGCATATATTCTCTGCAGGAGGCCTTTACAATGTTACAGTACCAGTCTCTATTGGTCTCAATATATTTTGTCCTGTATATATATATACAATTACAACATGGTAGCAACACATGACAACACAACATGGTAGCAACACATTGACAACACAGCATGGTAGCAACAGTATGACAACACAGCATGGTAAGCAATACATGACAACACAGCATGGTAGCAAAATGACAACACAACATGGTAGCAACACATGACAACACAACATGGTAGCAACACATGACAACACAGCAAGGCAGCAACACGTGACAACACAGCATGGTAGCAACACATGACAACACAGCATGGTAGCAACACATGACAACACAGCATGGTAGCAACACATGACAACACAATATGGTAGCAACACATGACAACACAACATGGTAGCAACACATGACAACACAACATGGTAGCAACACATGACAACACAGCATGGTAGCAACACGTGACAACACAGCATGGTAGCAACACGTGACAACACAGCATGGTAGCAACAAATTACAACACAGCATGGTAGCAACACATGACAACACAGCATGGTAGCAACACGTGACAACACAACATGGTAGCAACACATGACAACACAACATGGTAGCAACACATGACAACACAGCATAGTAGCAACACATGACAACACAACATGGTAGCAACACATGACAACACAACATGGTAGCAACACGTGACAACACAACATGGTAGCAACACGTGACAACACAACATGGTAGCAACACGTGACAACACAGCATGGTAGCAACACGTGACAACACAACATGGTAGCAATACGTGACAACACAGCATGGTAGCAACACATGACAACACAGCATGGTAGCAACACATGACAACACAACATGGTAGCAACACATGACAACACAGCATGGCAGCAACACGTGACAACACAGCATGGTAGCAACACGTGACAACACAGTATTAGCAACACGTGACAACACAACATGGTAGCAACACATGACAACACAGCATGGTAGCAACACATGACAACACAACTGGTAGCAACACGTGACAACACAGCATGGTAGCAATTACAGTGACAACATTTAATATGGTAGCAACACGTGACAACACAACATGGTAGCAACACATGACAACACAACATGGTAGCAACACATGACAACACAGCATGGTAGCAACACGTGACAACACAGCATGGTAGCAACACGTGACAACACAGCATGGTAGCAACACGTGACAACACAACATGGTAGCAACACATGACAACACAGCATGGTAGCAACACATGACAACACAGCATGGTAGCAACACGTGACAACACAACATGGTAGCAACACGTGACAACACAGCATGGTAGCAACACGTGACAACACAACATGGTAGCAACACGTGACAACACAGCATGGTAGCAACACGTGACAACACAGCATAGTAGCAACACGTGACAACACAGCATGGTAGCAACACGTGACAACACAACATGGTAGCAACACGTGACAACACAGCATGGTAGCAACACGTGACAACACAACATGGTAGCAACACGTGACAACACAGCATGGTAGCAACACGTGACAACACAACATGGTAGCAACACGTGACAACACAGCATGGTAGCAACACATGACAACACAGCATGGTAGCAACACATGACAACACAACATGGTAGCAACACATGACAACACAACATGGTAGCAACACGTGACAACATAGCAAGGCAGCAACACATGACAACACAGCATGGTAGCAACACATGACAACACAACATGGTAGCAACACGTGACAACATAGCAAGGCTGCAACACATGACAACACAGCATGGTAGCAACACATGACAACACAGCATGGTAGCAACACGTGACAACACAGCATGGTAGCAACACGTGACAACATAGCAAGGCAGCAACACATGACAACACAGCATGGTAGCAACACGTGACAACATAGCAAGGCAGCAACACATGACAACACAGCATGGTAGCAACACGTGACAACATAGCAAGGCAGCAACACATGACAACACAGCATGGTAGCAACACAGCATGGTAGCAACACATGACAACACAGCATGGTAGCAACACATGACAACACAGCATGGTAGCAACACAGCATGGTAGAAACACATGACAACACAGCATGGTAGCAACACAGCATGGTAGCAACACATGACAACACAACATGGTAGCAACACATGACAACACAACATGGTAGCAACACATGACAACACAACATGGTAGCAACACATGACAACACAGCATGGTAGCAACACATGACAACACAGCATGGTAGCAACACAACATGGTAGCAACACATGACAACACAACATGGTAGCAACACATGACAACACAACATGGTAGCAACACATGACAACACAATATGGTAGCAACACATGACAACACAATATGGTAGCAACACATGACAACACAATATGGTAGCAACACATGACAACACAATATGGTAGCAACACATGACAACACAACATGGTAGCAACACATGACAACACAACATGGTAGCAACACATGACAACACAACATGGTAGCAACACATGACAACACAATATGGTAGCAACACATGACAACACAACATGGTAGCAACACATGACAACACAACATGGTAGCAACACATGACAACACAACATGGTAGCAACACATGACAACACAATATGGTAGCAACACATGACAACACAACATGGTAGCAACACATGACAACACAACATGGTAGCAACACATGACAACACAATATGGTAGCAACACATGACAACACAATATGGTAGCAACACATGACAACACAATATGGTAGCAACACATGACAACACAATATGGTAGCAACACATGACAACACAACATGGTAGCAACACATGACAACACAACATGGTAGCAACACGTGACAACATAGCAAGGCAGCAGCACATGACAACACAGCATGGTAGCAACACATGACAACACAGCATGGTAGCAACACATGACAACACAACATGGTAGCAACACATGACAACACAACATGGTAGCAACACGTGACAACATAGCAAGGCAGCAGCACATGACAACACAGCATGGTAGCAACACATGACAACACAACATGGTAGCAACACATGACAACACAACATGGTAGCAACACATGACAACACAATATGGTAGCAACACATGACAACACAACATGGTAGCAACACATGACAACACAACATGGTAGCAACACATGACAACACAATATGGTAGCAACACATGACAACACAATATGGTAGCAACACATGACAACACAATATGGTAGCAACACATGACAACACAACATGGTAGCAACACATGACAACACAACATGGTAGCAACACATGACAACACAACATGGTAGCAACACGTGACAACATAGCAAGGCAGCAGCACATGACAACACAGCATGGTAGCAACACATGACAACACAGCATGGTAGCAACACATGACAACACAGCATGGTAGCAACACATGACAACACAGCATGGTAGCAACACGTGACAACACAACATGGTAGCAGCACAAATCACGGTCCAAACATTATTGGCCAATATGATCTTGCCAATATCACATTTTTTCAAAGTTACTGTGAATAAAATCACAAGTCATTTTCGGGAATAGTACTTATACTTTCTACTTTACACGATCAAACATTATGTTTCCACTTTACAAACATACATTTTTATGATGTAATTATCAAACTCTGTAGTAGACAAAACAGTTTGAAAACTACGAACAGTCGGATTAAAGTCACAGTCTAAATGTATTTGAACAAATTAAAAGACAATCATATCAAACATTGCATTGTGAAAAGCAATTTAATTTCATATGAAAATGTATTTCAATGTGAAACATGTATTTCTAAATGAAACACGTGTTAATTATGTTTGGTGGAAAAGTGACTGCATGATGTGTGTGTGTGTTGTACTTCGTCAATTGAAAATGTGCTTAGAGTTTTGAAACAACCGTCTTTTGTGTTAAATTCACCCCCGCAGCTGGGAAAACTGCTCCAAAAAAATCACACAATAATGATTATGTCACCATTTTGACATAGGCTGTATCGACCGTGTGCATAATTATTAGGTTACTCGCATGAGACCTATTAAAAGTGTAGACCGAGTTGAATGATTTGAGCTATTTGTGCCTGTAGGTGGGGCACTGTCACCGCGGAATGGCGTTTCTCCACACGGGCAACTACCGGCTGCAGCTGTCAAACTAAGGTCGCTATCGCCCCTGGCCTGGGCTGTGGTTCTACGTTTGAGTTCTCAAATGCTACGTGATTTGAACATATGCCCCCCCCGCGCATGGCGCTTGTAACGCCAGGGTAGTGGGTTCGATTCCCGGGACCACCCATACGTAGAATGTATGCACACATGACTGTAAGTCGCTTTGGATAAAAGCGTCTGCTAAATGGCATATTATTATTATTATTATCAAATGGTATGGATTAATCTGATAGAGAAAGACAGGACAGTATCCTAAATACATGGGTGAATAATGTGAGGCCATTTTATGAGGCACAAGTAGTCTACATTATATCTGACCTACATGTGATTATATCAGAGATGATAACGTGTGAAGGTGGCAGGTGCACATCTACAAATCTTTAATTATGGAAGTCAACTGTTTTATTCAATAGGATCCACGCGAATCTATTTCTTATTCTGAAATTGGGGAGCGGTTGACCCAACCACTCTCGGTTCACTCTCGATTTCCACTGGATATTTTACATGTTAATTGCCTAGAATAGGTCTCGGTTTCTTTATTCATTCCCCCCCTCCTTCTTTATATGACTATCGCCCGGGCTGTGCCGCGGGCAAGCCGCACAGCATCTCTCTCTTCATTTCAGCACCAGAGTGAAAATGCTAATGATACAGCTACTCGGGTAGGCCGCTTGACGTAACTCAACCATCTCACATGTCCTTCTGCACTGTTCATCAAGACATTGTTTTAAATCATTTAAATCGCTAGTATTGTATTACAGCCTAATATACTGCCATTAGTAGACTAGTACTGACCTGTTACAGTGGTATACCCTTGTTTAATATTCTGTAATACTGATAGCATAATTTAGGCGTTATCATTATCATCCGAATCATTGTTTGACTCTAATCACGGTCACATCGCGATGATTAGGGGGACGTTGGAATAAAGGATTAGACACTGTCAACAGTAAGATCACAGTGTTATACTGTTCATCTTTAGTCTTAATAAACTGTGCAACTGGATTGTAGGCTTTAATTATCAGTCAAGCAGATAAGGAGTGAGGTAGGCAAGAAGCAGTGGTTTGATTGGTAGGCTAGGAGCAGTGGTTTGATTGGTAGTCTAGGAGCAGTAGTTTGATTGGTAGGCTAGGAGCAGTGGTTTGATTGGTAGACTAGGAGCAGTGGTTTGATTGGTAGTCTATGAGCAGTGGTTTGATTGGTAGACTAGGAGCAGTGGTTTGATTGGTAGTCTAGGAGCAGTGGTTGGATTGGTAGACTAGGAGCAGTGGTTTGATTGGTAGACTAGGAGCAGTGGTTTGATTGGTAGACTAGGAGCAGTGGTTTGATTAGTAGACTAGGAGCAGTGGTTTAATTGGTAGACTAGGAGCAGTGGTTTGATTGGTAGGCTAGGAGCAGTGGTTTGATTGGTAGGCTAGGAGCAGTGGTTTGTAATGGTTGGTAGGCTAGAGCAGTGATTTGTAATGGTTGGTAGGCTAGGAGCAGTGGTTTGTAATGGTTGGTAGGCTAGGAGCAGTGGTTTGTAATGGTTGGTAGGCTAGGAGCAGTGGTTTGTAATGGTTGGTAGGCTAGGAGCAGTGATTTGTAATGGTTGGTAGGCTAGGAGCAGTGGTTTGTAATGGTTGGTAGGCTAGGAGCAGTGGTTTGTAATGGTTGGTAGGCTAGGAGCAGTGGTTTGTAATGGTTGGTAGGCTAGGAGCAGTGGTTTGTAATGGTTGGTAGGCTAGGAGCAGTGGTTTGTAATGGTTGGTAGGATAGGAGCAGTGATTTATAATCTCAACAGTCACTCTCCAATCTGCCCTATTACCAAGTTCTTCGCCTTTCGCATTTTCAACATTTATAAAGGCTGTGCTCGTTTATTAGATTAAAATAGTTGAAAGTGAAATACACATTTAAAGCTTTTTAAATAAAACCGTTCAACTTTGAATTGAAGGTTGATCTGCATTTGGACATCTGGACAGTATGAAAGCCGAAAACCGACTCAACTTCCTAGCGGGTTAATTATCCCGATACATGCTTCATTAAAGCCAATTACAATATCTGAAGTTACCTAATCAAACCCTTTTTCCATAATGAAGGTGCCCCCTTGACATTAGAACCTTTGAAACAAATATATTTATAATGTTCAGAATGCATTTTAAAATTAGCCGATAGTTTATCAGGGTCTGTCGCTGTGTTTTCTTTGCATTGAAATTGCGATGACTACAGCACGCTGTTAAAATTGATGCCTTGTTTATTGTAAGGAAACAACCGCATTTCTAACTTGCAAACAACCCCGATTGTAAAAAGCACTTGAATTAGGTTCTGTTTTGTAATTATGTTTATTTCTAAATTAATTTCTAATTTCCGTCAACTAATCAAAACTGTAAATCTTTCCTTGACTGATTTTATGACCGTGACTATTAGATAGCGTTTTGTATTTATTATATAAATTATATTCCTTCAAGCGACACCAAAGCCTGAATAAGACATGACTGTTCTGAAAATCACATGTACATTAACAACATGGGTTGTTAGATGTTTACTCTATACACTAATTAGATCACGTGTTGCTTTCTAAAGGGCCAACAATCTATTGACAAACGTAACGGTTCTGTGATGCGCTGAAGTTTGCCAGGAAATCTCAATAGTGGTGGTGTGGTCTTTAAAATGACCAAAAGGAGGCGCTCTTCGTCAAAATTTAGAGCCAAACGAGCAACGCTTTGCATTAAGGTTACATATGCTGGATTGCCTTTGACAATTAAATAATTTTCTTACTGTATATTCAGCAAACCCGGACTATTGTTTTGACTTGTGAACTTCTATATTGAGATATAAGCCTACACATGAGAAACAATATGTCGACATTATGTAATATTATTTGGCATGCGTATTTCTATGTACAAGAGCCTTCAGGAAGTATTCACGCCCATGGACTTTTTACACATGTTGTTGTGTTACAGTCTGAATGTAAAATGGATTACATTTCGATTGTGTGTCACTGACCTACACACAATACCCCATAATGTCAAAGTGGACTTGTATTTTCTTTTAGAAATTGTTCCAAATGTATTAAAAATATAAAAATAAATCTGAAATGTCTTGAGTCAATAAGTATTCAACTCCTTTGTCATGGCAAGCCTAAATAAATGAATGAGTAAAGATTTGCTTAAACAAGTCACATGATAATTTGCATGGACAAACTCTGTGTACAATAATAGTGTTTAACATGCTTTTTTAATGACTACCTCATCTCTGTACCCCACGCATACAATTATCTGTAAGGTCCCTCAGTTGAGCAGTGAATTTCAAACACAAATTCGACCAGAAAGACCAGGGAGGTTTTCCAATGCCTTGCAAAGAAGGGCACCTATTGGTAGATGGGTAAAAAATATATAAAAAATAAACAGATATTGAATAGCCTCTTTGAGCATGGTGAAGTTATTAATTACACTTTGGATGGGGTATCAACACACCCAGTCACTATGATGATGCAGGCCTCCTTAACCCTAACTCAGTTGCCGGAGAGGAAAGAAACTGCTTGGAGATTTCACCATTGAGGCCAATGGTGACTTTAATACAGTTACAGAGTTTAATGGCTGTGGTAAGAGAAAACTAAAAACCTTGTGGTTATTCCAAAATACTAAACTAAATGACAGTGTGAAGGAAGCCTGTATAGGATAAAAATGTTCCAAACCCTTCATCCTGTTTGCAATCAGGAACTAAAGTTAAACATTTACATTTACATTACATTTAAACTGCAAATAATTTGTCGAAGAAATGAACTTCATGTCCTGAATACACCACAAAGCATTATGTTTGGTGCAAATCCAACACAACACATCACTGAGCACAACACATCACTGAGGACCACTCTTCATATTTCAATGATGGTTGGTGGCTGCATCATGTTATGGGTATGATTGTCATCGGCAAGGACTATGGAGTTTTTTTTAGGGATAAAAAAAATGGAAATAGAGCTAAGAACAGGCAAAATCCTATAGGAAAACCTGGTTCAGTCTGCTTTCCACCAGACACTGGGAGATGAATTCACCTTTCAGCAGGACAATAACCTAAAACACAAAGCCAAATCTACACTGGAGTTACTTACCAAGACAGCGTTGAATGTTCCTGAGTAGCCTACAGTGGTTACAGTTTTGACTTAATAAATCGGCTTGAAAATTTAAGGCAAGACCTGAAAATCATTGTCTAGCAATGATCAACAACTAACTTGATAGAGATTAAATCATTTTTTAAAGAATAATGTGCAAATATTGTACAATTCAGGTGTGCAAAGCTCTGAGAGACGTACCCAGAAAGACTCACAGCTGTAATAGCTGCCAATGGTGATTCTAACATGCGTTGATTCAGGGGTTGAATACATAACTGTATGTAAATGTGATATTTCTGTATTTCATTTTCAATAAATTTGCAAAAAATTCGAAAAACAATTTTTTCACTTTGTCATTATTAATGTGTGTCGATTGGGTGAGAAAAATATATATATATTTAATCCATTTTTTAAATTCAGGCTGTAAACACAACAAAATGTTGAATAAGTCAAGAGGTATGAATACTCTCAGAGGGCACATTAAGGGCTCGTGATTTTGCCAATACTCATGTTTGATTTCCTGTTATCAGTCCTTCTGTAGCTCAGTTGGTAGAGCATGGCGCTTGTAACGCCAGGGTAGTGGGTTCGATTCCCGGGACCACCCATACGTAGAATGTATGCACACATGACTGTAAGTCGCTTTGGATAAAAGCGTCTGCTAAATGGCATATATATTAACAACATTGCATTTGAAACAAGCCGCGCGGGAACGAGACGCAGCGCTTATAAAGCAGAGACGATCCTTTGTTTAAGAGTTGACTTATCAGCGGCATATTTACGGTTATTGAAACAAATTAGAAACATGCTGTTTTGCCATAAATATTAAAGAACATTTTATGAGTAAGAAATATGTTTTTTTTTTTGCCGTTCTAAAATAAGATTCCATCTGACATGCACGTTGTTAGTGACTCGCCTATATATTTGAACTTCGTGTGCTATCTAACAGTTAATTGTGTAATGTATTATGTGATGATTGGGGCGTGGAATAATAATCTATGCAAGTGAAAAACTGTCATAGGTGTAGTTGAGTGTTTTTGATGCGCAGTCACTCAGCTCTGACATTTGGTTGATGATGGTGCAGTCGGCCTTTTATACTACGAACACACACACACACACACACACACACACTAGAGAGCGCGAGAGAGAGGAAGCTGTAAAAGTGAAATATTGGAAAGTGCTGCATGTCGATATTTTGTCTGAAGTGAAAGAGGACTCTTTCAACTATATCTGAAAATATTTTATATGTGGATGATTCAACTGCATCTAGAAGAAGTTTCCTTTATGTTAAAACATCTAGAAGAAGTTTCGTTTCTAAAAGCCTAAAACACAAAGCGTTCAAGTTCAATGTGTGCTCCAACCGTGAAAGCAGGACCCTGTATTGCCCGACCTGCCGTCAACCACAAGCTGACTTGCATATTTAGGCTGCAGAGAAATGGACATTTATGGGATAAAAGATTACCCTAACTAATGTCTCAGTTTGAGAGAGTCCTGTGTTCAATATTTTTGCATTGTCAATTTAATTTCGTGTCCATGTCATGCCAATAAAACTCTCTGTCCGCTACTTATTGTGAGCTTTCGCATCCCAGGCTGGCATTAAGAAATATGTGGACTAATCTAGCAAAGTAATGAAACCATGTCCCGTTTAAAACAATAATATAATCGCGTCTTGTTGGATATTTTTTCTTCAATCTATGTTCCTTCACTCAGCGAAGTCTTGTTCATGTTTTTGTACAGTCAGTAACACGACACGCTGCTTTAGCGAACGGAGATGAAAACAGGAAAACCTTGGTATATTTAGTCTTTCTCTCTCTGTGCTTTGGTATGATGTTGCGACTGGAGGAGAGGAGAGGACAGCTGGGCTATGGCCATCTCACCGACTTTGCCTTGACATCTGGGAGACCCATTGGTGTGTGGCACGCGAATCGGTTGATGTCGCTATTTAAATGCAAATTTGTGGGGGATCATTGAAGCCTCACCCCGTAAATTCACACAAAAGGAACACTTCACACACAATAAGGAGGAGGGTCGTTTTCTTCCGGAGGTCTTGGCAACACCAAGCAAATCTTATTCAAACCAACACTCCTCCTGCATGACTAACATTGTGGTTTTATTTTGTTGTCTAGCGTTCACCATTAGCACACTTCTCTAAATGAGATATAACATTAGCGATCTTTTACAACTAAATCCGCACACATGGTCGTTATGATTAGAGCAGAATGGGCTACACGCACAGTTAATGTTGAATGCAAAATATACACAAGCTTTTTAGTGACTTGATATTAGAATATAATAGACGTATTGTTATTAATATTATTAATATCGTTGTTGTTATTATTATTATCATCATTATTAGTAGTATCATTATTATTATTATTATTATTATTTATCTTCACTTATTATGCTATTGCTTTGTTATGACTTTTTATTGCTAAAGAATAATCTATCCGTACATCAACATCAAGACTTGTTGAGATGTCGCTGCGTGCGTTGCTGATGTTTAAACACCACCACAGAATAAGCACGTGCGAGAAGCACTCATATGTCAAATTGAGACATGATCATAAATTAAAATATGCACTTATATGTCCATCAACGTCCCGTTTTTTTCTTTCCGTCCTAAGCACCTTGATTAATTTCCGTCTGTCTGACGGAAGCAGTTAGAGAGGAAGGCAAAGTTAAAACTTGGTTGAAATGAAAGAGAGCATTTAGCACGCGACCAGATGATCCTAGAAAATGAGCTGAAATAGATTCAGGCTCAGCGCCTGTTGTGGCAGCAGCTGATTCCCTATTCCTGTCCAGATGGCTCCCAACACAGATTTGCATTCATTTTCGCCTAATATCGTCCAAAATAGAGGAGCAGCTGCATTTGTTGTCAAATAAGGTTTAAAACTCCTTTTTTTATGACGGGGTCGTTACCTACGTGATGGGGTTGTCGAACTGTCCGAGAACCTCTTTCTCTCCCGTCAACAGTATCAGTTTGAACAGGATCTGGCCTAAAAACCTACTTTGGTCATCAGATTTCAGGCCCTTTGGTGTATAATCGGCATTACACATATCATTAGGCTACTTGGTGCAATATGCAGTTTCCAAGACGGAATTATACTGAGATAAAAAATAAAAAATGTTGGCAAGTAACTTAATTTATGACCAATTGAAATAACATATTTAGAGGGGAAAAAAAACTAAAAAAGGCAAGTGCGCTCTATTTCAACGTTATAACATTTAACTTGCAACGCCGCAAACACGGCATTGGTAACATTGTTCAACGTCACATCAATTTATCGAGCAAATAATAATTTATAAGCAATTTGCATATGAACCCATTCATATGAACACTTTAGCACAATATTTTCCGGGGTTGACACAATAAATTGTAAAAATTAATAAATTGTAAATTGTCTAGAAATAGAATAGCTTAACGATATTATCCTAAAATAGTAATAAAATGCTGTTTTATTATACTTACGTATTTAATTAGGACGTGCAGGGCCGGGAAAGGAATGGATTTAGAGACAACGCAAGAACAACAGCCGCTTTGATAATTCACTTATCTTTGGCAATAGTCATTAACCCCCAACCCCAGCAAAATGCTGTCTAAAACACATCTCTCTTCCTTTCCACGTACACCCATCCCACCCCTTTAGTGCACGGGGCTGTGGGGTCCCCTGATAACCTAAATCGGACTTCACTTTTTTTTTTGGCCGATTAATTACAATGTAAAAATATAGCTTTAAAAAAAAGGTCTGCAAATTGGCAACAAGAAAGCATTTGCCCTGAAGGAGAAATACCTCCCCGTCATATTATTGTGCTATTTAAAAGTGTTTCTTTATTATAATAAAATACAGGTCTGTTCTTCAGAAGAGAAGAGGTTGGACACCGCGCATCCCCCGAGTCCGTTCACGGAATAGAATGATGTACACCCACATTAAACTAAATCAACTATCGTATTGAACATTCATGTATAGCACACATACAACCTGCGCATTGCATTAGACTAACACATTGCAACGACGCCCGGCTGTTTAATAAACTTCATGACAGACATGAGGTATTGCACATTGAATCGATACGAGTTCTTACCATGCAAATGGTAGTAGCCTGGGATACAGACATCTGACGCATTTCCCTTTATACAGACAGTAATACCGAGGCTACTGTTTGCAGCAGAGTTACTTTAGTTCGCGTTATATTCCATCACTTGAAACATGACTGTATTAAAATAGCATTGATTAACTTTGACTATATATATGCGCTGGCGACCTCCTCTATAAAACATGCCAATTTAGATTTGGAAAAGCCTTAACAAATAGTAATGGTGAAAAATATCCCATTGACATTGTATCTAGTTTTGACCAAATGGATTGGAAAGCCCTTCCTTTATGCTCCTCTAGACATGTTATGCTTTTCCCTCAGACTTTTAGTCGATATTTCCTCATTCAACGCTGAGAACATCACATAGCAGCCTACCTGGGTAAAGTATTTAGTCACAATTACCGCTCTCTTCCCTATAATATGTTGTATCGGCTACACTCTTGTCCTTTAGGATTTCATGTTTAGTGAATATTAACGTCACGAGATGTGAATTTGAGGGGGGGAAATCTCTACATTTGATGGAGGAAAAAGTGGAGCTTGCCTTGCTGGAGCTCTCGGGTTTCAGCCAGGCAGCTATTGAAATGTAGGACTCTCCAGAATGAAGCTCGTTCAGGGACAGGACGTGTCACTGTTCCATATATGGTCGAAGCTCCGCCCAACAGCGCGTCATATTCTGACAGCGCGCATCCCGTGGGTTTAGAGTTTTGGCTCCCGGGAAAGGTTCCACTCCTCCGGGATAGAGGGTTGAGGTTTGTATGCTTCCATCCCATTCTGCAAGACGCTAAAGGCCTCTCATCAACCTCTCCTGTGTCCAGGAACACCTCCATAGTAATCATTTCGTTTATTTTGTCTTTTGGAGCTGGAGCGCATTGCCAGAAGTGGTCGATTCAACTGAAGCTTTTTTTTTGTTGTAAATGCTTGTTGTATGATGACTCCAGCTTGAGGAGCCATCACCAAAAACAAAAAAGTTTTCTTCAAACGCATTTCGAATAAAAACTAGAATAAAACAGAAGCAACTACAACCATATCCTGCTATTTGAAGGACTTCTTCAACGACTAGGATCACGTTCCAACCAGCTACCGAGATAGACTACAGTAACCCACTCTGTGAATTGTTCATGTCGTGCCAACAACACAGGACGGGCTCAAGGAGACAGGACTTGTGAACTCAACTGGGACTTTTATTTCGTTCTACACGTTTTAACTACAACAAACTTATTTTACTGTTATTTGTCAACCACCAAGAAGGAAAGATTGCTCTTCAACAACTACCTTCCTATTATTCTCATTTGGCTGGAGCGGGTTTGTACGAAACTGTTTTAATGTTTGGAATTCAGGAAAATATAGGCTTACCTAGAGGAGGGACGACAATGAAAGAGGAACCGCTGGGCAGCGGGATGAACTCGGTCCGCTCGTGGATGCACACATCCGGGGTAGTGGATGCGAACACAGCCGCCCAAAGGTACGTTTGCCAAACACCCAATTTTTAATGCATTTCTCAGATTGCCCCTAAATCCCCACATTGCCATGTATCAATTACAATCTCCCTATGCGACTCTTCTCTTCAGCGCGTTCTCCAACGCTCATTACATCAAAAAGTGACAAATCAAGAAATCTCTTGTCTCTAAAAACGTGCCTTTCACACCATCTCCCAATGTTTTCATCTGATGCTAGCTCCATCTGCAGTGTATCTCTCTCTCCCATCTAACCGAGGTGCTGCTCTCTCTTCTCTCCGCAGCGGTGTGGGTTTGGCTCGGGCACACTACGAGAAGCAACCACCGTCCAACCTCAGAAAATCCAACTTTTTCCACTTCGTTCTTGCGCTGTATGACAGACAAGGACAGCCGGTGGAGATCGAACGGACAGCTTATGTGGACTTTGTGGAGAAGGACAAAGTAAGCGCCATTTCTTTGGAATATCGTCACATTTTATTCATTTTTATATTTTATTTTTTATTTTCACCTACACAGTTCATCATTTGGTGGTAAAGGCAGGAACACGTCATAGGCGGTGGAGGAGACACGTGCAGTTATGTGGATTTTATAAATGACTTCGAATGTCGCAAAATGATTTTATACATTTAGTTTTAATATGTTTTACTCTACATAGATAGATACACCCCCCCCCCCCTCCACACACACACTTGACCACTTCACAATAGCCTATTTTGTGAGCTCATAATTACCACATCAAGACAAATATCAACAAAACACAGTAAATGTATGTGAACACTGATTCAATGCTCGTTATTTTCAGGAACCAAACAGTGAAAAAACTAACAATGGGATACACTACAAACTACAGTTACTGTACAGCAACGGTAAGTGGTGTGGCTACTGATAAGAAAATAAACTAGGTCTGATTATTATTATGGAGTGAATCAGTACAAATCAGGGATGCGTGCTGGGACATTGATTCCGTCAGATAAACGTTGTATGGTGGTTGTTAGTCCGATATTGGGTTACATTTTTAAAGTGGTAAATTGCCTACAGTGTCGGTCGGTGTCAGCTAGCATCGTCTGTGGTTAATCCACGCTCAGTTAGCGATGCGTGGTGAATCAGATATGAATCCACGTTTTAACCTGACGCGAACCAGATGATGATCATCAACATGTATTGAGATGACACGTGTTTATTAAAAACAAACAAACCGTGTTTTTAATGATATTTATTTTATGTCAGTAAAAATTGTAAGACATATATTTTCTCAAATTTAATATGTGTAAGCAAAAATCACCGTGTAAATGACAAGATACTTGTCAGTGTAAATGACAAGATATAAAATATATATACTTTATTCACAGGTGTCAGAACAGAACAGGATCTTTTCGTACGATTAATCGATTCCATGACAAAACAGGTAAGATTTGTTTTATATATATATAATTATCTGCAATGCCAAATTGTATGCGTATGGTGCTTGAAATATAACGTGTTGTGGAAACGTGCGTGGTTTTCAAATGGACCCTATTACAGAAGATGTATGCTTCAATTATGAGCCTGTAAGTTATTAGGCCATGTGTGGTTGTGTTTTTTTTAATCGTTTATATTTCACTATAAATCAGCTCGCTCTCGGGTTGGAGCGATTGTAATTGTTGTTATTATTTTTTATTTTATACAACTTTTGTGACTCGGCTATAGAGATGGACAGTTGTAGATATCCGATATATAGTTCATTACAATAATAACCTTTAGTGGCCTCTCTTTAATTCGGGTTGTAAGCTCCAGGGGTCTCCCGTATACCCGTGCACGATTCCCCTTAATGTTGATTTAATTCGCAGCAAAACTGTTTAATGGGGTCTATTTAATTTTCCTTTTTAAAATCGTGATTATACATTGACATGAGATATTATATATATTTTTTGGCGGAGAGAATGCTATAAAATATTTAGCTGATATTACGGTTCCTGAAATGAATTGGTTTTGTAGGTCTTACTACCGTGCTTTGTGTATTGGCTCGTGAGCGCATTTTTAGTCAATTAACCACTAATTTGTCTTATGTGCTAATAGATGGGATGTCGTAGCCATCAACAAACATAGGTCTTATCTGCTATGTAGTATAATTGTGCGTTGACAGTCCATCAGTTCAGAAATGTTCAAATAATTATTTATTGTGACAAACAGACGAGACTATTATTGCTAAAAAAGAAGGTCTCGGTTCAATAACAAGAGCCCCTTTTTAGTACGAGAGGCCACTTGAGTGGACAATGTGGCGCGTTTCCTCACCCTGAATGTTTTCGGAAATCACTCTCGGCTAGTATGGGCTTATTGTTAAGTGCACTCCGCCAAGTTCACTGAATAGCCTATAGCTTCAGTGTCTAGGGTTAAACAGCATTATTATGACCAGTTATTTTATTAATATTTTGTCACCTCTTATTATTATATAGGAAATATAGGCTACACGTTAGATTCGCCCCACTCCTCGTTGACTGTAGCCTATAGGTCTGTCTATGATCAAAGAGTCAATGACGCTGAACCGTCAGTTTATAGATTTCTGTTTCTTCAGCCGAGACACGGGAAATAAATCACATGATGATAACTGCAATACTCCCCAAATCCCTCGTATATAGATGTTGTGGCTCGACTATGTGGTACCCCTCTCACCTCCAATGGAACAGAGCTGTTTCGGTGTGTTTTCAACTACTACCAGAAGCACCAAAAACAATATTAAAATCCCTTATCTCATTTTGCTGTGAAATATTGTATGTGTAGTGATGTGTTTTTTATTCAGCCGCTTTATGTCCCCTCTTGCTATAGCAGCGTTGTTGTTCATTGTTAAATCAATTGTGATAAGGCCCTATAGTGTGTCACGCGTTTTACTTAATTGCTAATTATAAAGAGTTTATCTTTGATTAAAAGCCCCGCTTCTTTGGTTTTAACATTCATCCGAGATGTAACGGCGGTGCGCGCGGGATAGACCGGCTGCTGTTTGTCGGGCTGTAGCCGTGCATCACAGACCCGGGGCAGAACGAGGGGAGGGAGAGAGACAGACAGAGAGCAAAAAGAACTGAGGCCGAGCGCACCTACAGCTCCACGCCATCTGTTAAAGCCAATGCTCAAAAATTACTCAACCGAAACCCCTCCGACACCGCTTTTATTTTGTATCCGAGAAAAATCATTGTTAGCGGCTGAAAATAAACAACAGATTGTCCATTAGCTCTTCCCCCCTCGACATATCTGTAGATTAGAATGGCGCTGATGTATACGGAAATGGGTATTATTTACATCGCCCATCTGCAGCAGAACCAACGTGGTGTTGGTATTATCCTGGGATAAATGAATAAAAATATATAAATAACATATACACATATTAACCTATTTGACATTTTTTTGTGTTGTGGTCTAGCAAATCATTTAGGCTATTTATTTACATTACAATATATAGAAATATATATTTTGTAAAATAAATAAATTGTTTGGAAATTATCTACGAGAAATTAATTTATATTTTCAATTTACAATATAACCTATAAAACATAAACTATACAATTGCTGTATGTAGACCTATATGTCAATATTAGTAGGCCTATATACTTTAGGAATTAATAATCAATTATGTAATGAATTGATCCATTTATGAATTGAATGTTATTGTGGTTTAGGTTAAGGTTTATATCCTATATAGGCCACAGAGATCGGCAAAATGTGCAACGCGTTATATCCAGTTCGATATTTGAAACGTCTGCTTCTGATGTATTTCTCGCTTTGATTCCAAGGCTATTATCTATGAAGGTCAAGACAAAAACCCAGAGATGTGCCGAGTGCTTCTCACACACGAAATCATGTGCAGGTAAGAGCTTGTCACGGTGATTAGCTACATTTCAACGTCCTTTTAATGAATATATGCTTGTTTAAAAAAAATATATACATTTTTATATATTTCTTTGTTATGTTATTAAAATGCTGAGTTTTTTTGTTGTTGTTGAGGATACTCCTTAGTAGATGTATTAACGCATCAACCTCAATCTCTTGTTGCAATGAAAACGCGTCGGTCCATATCGGCAGAATCATAGCCAATTTTACATAGGCTGCCTATTCTCAGACATAATATCATGCGAAATAGAATATTATAACTAGGGAGGTTGCATTCAATGACCGTTAGGAATTACAGGCCAGCATCCCTGTATCGATTTAGCCTTCTATAGTTGGGTTTGATTGGTCAACTGACAACAGACACAACACAGAGAACAGATGACGGCACATTCCTGTGTTCTGTCAACGGGCGTTCCTTTTGGCTCGCGGAATAAAAAACCCAGAAATGGAGCTTTGATAATCTTGCCCCCCCCTGCATTAGATAAAGTCACTGCTCTTATGAAGTTGGGTTGAATCCCTGTTTGTCACGAGCTGACCCATACAGTATCCCACACAGCAGGCGTCATCCTGCTCCAACTACACCTCATCACCACGCCGTAATGTACAAAAAAAAGGAGCTATGTTTTCCCTTTAGATGACGGTTTGCATATCAATGAATGTATCAGAGTGTGTGTGTGTGTGTGTGTGTGTGTGTGTGTGTGTACACACACACACGGCTTGTATTTAAAGGCCGTTTCTGTTGAAAACACAGATGTGGTTTGGAACTCTAGAAGTGGAGGACTGTTAGACGTTGTTTATTCACTTTAACTTTCAGTAGCAGCTTTAAAGAGCTTCACACTCTCCTCACACCATATGGTTGTTCACTGAGCTCGTCTGGACATGTAACCATCATACAACTAGGCTTTAAAAAATAACAAATAAAGTGAGAATGAAGCATAACATTTTTGGTATAATTTCAACATGAATAAAACTGTACCACACAGTGTTGGATCCGGTCCTATCCCCATCGGTAGCTATGGCTAGACCCCAGCACCATAACCAGCACCAACGGCTAAACCGAGACAATGCTACTTCAGTGAAAGATTGATGCAGGGGCTGCATGGCTTCTGAGCGTTCTAATGAATCTCTGGCCTATCACAGAAAGGCTGGTTTTGAAGATGGCCGTCTGCATCCTCTCCAGCATTAACAGCTTGACAATTAGAGGGAAACAAAAAAAAATCTGAAGCTGTGGAAAGACGATTCCCCAGCCTCCTGGCGTCTTCTGTTCTCAGTTCAGTGCTAGAGACACAACACCACAAACATCTTGTCTCCCTGAGACTAGCAAACGTGCAACAGCAGTGCTCGGCAATGCTCATGCAAATCGCACCCTATTCCCTACGTTAGTACACTACATTTGACCAGAGGTCTATGGGAATAGGGCTCCATTTGGGAAACAGCGGCAATGCTAAGTGGCTACGTCCCAAATCGCACCCTATTCCCTACGTTAGTGCACTACATTTGACCAGAGGTCTATGGGAATAGGGCTCCATTTGGAACACAGTTGGAGGAGATGTTTACCCGTTTGGCCGGCGTGGCGAGACTGACTAGGTTCCATACCGATCAACAGACAGACAGACAGCTAGCGCCAGGAATACAGGCACAGCTCAGCAACAATCATTATCTAAACACTGTCACGCTTAGATAAATATACAATTAAAATAATTCAAAGAAAATGTTACAAAGTAACAAGTAAACATGCGAAGAACCACACTTGTGTGAATCTCTTTGAGCTGCAGTTTACACACGCAGCCCAAATCTGATATATATATATTTTTTTAACCAATCTGGATCTTTTGCCTATAATAAAGGGTCAAAAGATTAGAATTGGTCTGCCTGTGTGAACCTGCCTTTGATCACATCATCATTGCCTCCTCTCTAGTCGGTGTTGTGATAAGAAGAGTTGTGGCAACAGGAACGAGACTCCTTCAGATCCCGTTATCATCGACAGGTAAGAAACAGACCGATGTTCGGTTACAGATCTTTTCTCGATTCTGGTTTAGTCGTGGTGGCGTGTGCTGTGTGTATGTGCTGTGTGTATGTGCTGTGTGTATGGGCTGTGTGTATGTGCTGTGTGTATGTGCGGAGTGTATGGGCTGTGTGTATGTGCTGTGTGTATGTGCTGTGTGTACGTGCGGAGTGTATGTGCTGTGTGTATGTGCTGTGTGTATAGGCTGTGTGTATGTGCTGTGTGTATGTGCTGTGTGTATGGCTGTGTGTATGTGCTGTGTGTATGTGCTGTGTGTATGTGCTGTGTCTATGGGCTGTGTGTATGTGCTGTGTGTATGTGCTGTGTGTATGTGCTGTGTGTATGGGCTGTGTGTATGTGCTGTGTGTATGTGCGGAGTGCGATGGTCATGGTTGTTGTAGTCATTCTGGGACTGTTGTTGTAGTCATTCTGGGGGATTCTGTGGTGCCCAACGTCTGTCTCTCTGTCTCGCAGCATTGTACTGTCTCTGTGTTTGTTGTTCCCTGCGTTGTTGCACAGGTGGGTTGACTTGGAAACCCGGAGGTCTCTGTGGGGGATTGGGTAATTGCTAGCGAGTTGTCAGGGGAAACAGTTTCCTCGGCCCTTTCCTCTCTCTGTGCTCTACCCAGATGTGAGGGAGTCCGTTGTTAAAACGCTTGGAGTGCGCTTGGCTTTACATTCAGACTTGTATCATTGAGTGGCCGCCTCCTAATTTACCAACAAGTGTTTTTTATTCAGTACTCTGTCATTTATTTCACTATACTGTATTTCTATGTGAATCTGAGTGCTTGGCTGCCTTCCTAAATGCGGCCCACTGTCCAGGAGAGCTTGATATGACGTTAGATGTGTTGTTACTGCTACTGGCTGAGCACAGTTTTCTCAGTCGTAGTTCATTGGATGTGAACAAGTATTTTGGGAGAGGGAAAGACGACGAGTTAAAACCAGGGTGAAGTATGGAGAAACCAGGAGAGGGAAAGACGACGAGTTAAAACCAGGGTGAAATATGGAGAAACCAGGAGAGGGAAAGACGACGAGTTAAAACCAGGGTGAAATATGGAGAAACCAGGAGAGGGAAAGACGACGAGTTAAAACCAGGGTGAAAAACCAGGGTGAAATAAAATGGAAGTATGGAGAAACCAGGAGAGGGAAAGACGACGAGTTAAAACCAGGGTGAAATATGGAGAAACCAGGAGAGGGAAAGACGACGAGTTAAAACCAGGGTGAAATATGGAGAAACCAGGGAAAGACGAGTTAAAACCAGGGTGAAATATGGAGAAACCAGGAGAGGGAAAGACGACGAGTTAAAACCAGGGTGAAATATGGAGAAACCAGGAGAGGGAAAGACGACGAGTTAAAACCAGGGTGAAATATGGAGAAACCAGGAGAGGGAAAGACGACGAGTTAAAACCCCGGGTGAAATATGGAGAAACCAGGAGAGGGAAAGACGACGAGTTAAAACCCCGGGTGAAATATGGAGAAACCAGGAGAGGGAAAGACGTTAAAAAGGGTGAAGTTGGAGAAACCAGGAGAGGGAAAGACGACGAGTTAAAACCCCGGGTGAAATATGGAGAAACCAGGAGAGGGAAAGACGACGAGTTAAAACCAGGGTGAAGTATGGAGAAACCAGGAGAGGGAAAGACGACGAGTTAAAACCAGGGTGAAGTATGGAGAAACCAGGAGAGGGAAAGACGACGAGTTAAAACCAGGGTGAAGTATGGAGAAACCAGGAGAGGGAAAGACGACGAGTTAAAACCAGGGTGAAATATGGAGAAACCAGGAGAGGGAAAGACGGTGAGTTAAAACCAGGGTGAAGTATGGAGAAACCAGGAGAGGGAAAGACGACGAGTTAAAACCAGGGTGAAGTATGGAGAAACCAGGAGAGGGAAAGACAGTTAAAAGTTAAAACCAGGGTGAAATATGGAGAAACCAGGAGAGGGAAAGACGACGAGTTAAAACCAGGGTGAAGTATGGAGAAACCAGGAGAGGGAAAGACGACGAGTTAAAACCCCGGGTGAAATATGGAGAAACCAGGAGAGGGAAAGACGACGAGTTAAAACCAGGGTGAAGTATGGGCCACCAGTGGATAGCAATGCCAATGTTTGAGTTGTTAGAATAGCTGTTTGCTTAGCGGAGAGTATTTGGTATCTGACACGGGGAACATCTCTCTTTATTAGTAATCAAATATGGACGGCCAGTTGCTGCCTTTCACTCAGTCAGTCAGCAACAGAGTCTGTGTCAACCAGTGGACCACAGAGCTCACAGACGACTCGCGTTCTGGACTGGAGCAGCTCTGGCAGAATGTATGCGTGTTTACATGTATTCACTATCACGTGTGTGATTGCATTCTGGGTATTTATTTACCGCCATTACACACTATTGTATTATGACTGTATATGTATTTATGAACCTGTGTATTATGACTCTATATTGTATTTAGGTTATTTTGTTGTTACTTTAGAAACGTAAAACATTTTTATTAACGGAATGTTGTTTTGTGGTAATAGGTAGAGGTGAAATGATGCTTTTCAGACCTACTTCAGTTGTACACATCTATACGCGTGTCTCCACGTGTTTCTATATCACCTCCTATTGGTTGAGAAATGGACTTCATTATTTGACAGTAGAATGACAGCGTGTGTGATGTGATATGTCCATGAGAGAGTGTGTGTGTGTGTGTGTGTGTGTGTGTGTGTGTGTGTGTGTGTGTGTGTGTGTGTGTGTGTGTGTGTGTGTGTGTGTGTGTGTGTGTGTGTGTGTGTGTGTGTGTGTGTGTGTGTGTGTGTGTGTGTGTGTGTGTGTGTGTGTGTGTAATGTCATCTGTCCAGTGTGTGTGTGTGTGTGTGTGTTATCAAGGTAGATTTGATTGTTGTGTGTGTGTGTGTCTCCAATGTTGTTGCTTCATTTTGTTAGTATTTTGTGTGTGTGTGTGTGTGTGTGTTTATTAGTATTGTGTGTGTGTGTTGTGTGTGTATATTATGTCATCTGTCCAGTATTCGTATTAACCTTTTATCAAGGTAGATTTAATATTAGTTATTATTAGCATTTTATTACTCTGCAATGTTGTTGATTATTTTATTAGTATTTTATACTATTATTGTATTAGTATTTTATTAGTATTGTATTATTATTTTATTAGTATATTATTATTTTATTAGTATTGTATTAGTCTTTTATTAGTATATTATTATTATTTTATTAATATTTTATTAGTATATTATTATTATTTTATTAATATTTTATGATTATTTTATTAGTATTGTATTAGTATATTATTATTTTATTAGTATTTTATTAGTATTTTATTAGTATTGTATTAGTATTTGATTAGTATTGTATTAGTATATTATTAGTATTTTATTAGTATTTTATTAGTATTGTATTAGTATTTTATTAGTATTGTATTAGTATATTATTAGTATTTTATTAGTATTTTATTAGTATTTTATTAGTATTGTTTAACTATGGTGAACTTGTGGCGCTGACTGAGAGGGAAGGGAAGACGGTGCAGACTGACATTCCAAATAGTCCATAGAACTGCGACACAACAGATGAGATCTGAGACGTAATTTAATCATAGGTACAAAAAAAACAGAGAAGAAAACGCTGTGTCTCACATAACCTCGAGCCAGTGCTCTGTAAGTCTCACAGCGAGCCGGTTTGTTATGGTGTTAGCCGTTCCCCTCCCCGTACCCTCTCAGAGGGTGTGAACCCTCTCAGAGGAAACGTGTTGCCTAGCCGTTCCCCTACCCCCCGTACCCTATCATCCCTCAGAGGAAACGTGTAGCCTAGCCGTTCCTCCCTGTACCCTCTCAGAGGAAATGTGTAGCTTCAGCCGCTCCCCTCCCTGGCGAGCCTTCTCAGAGGAAAAACTAGCCGTTCCCCTCCCTGTACCCTCTCCCTTGCCTGCTATCATCCCTGGGAAGGCAGAGGAAACACGAGGTCTTTTTCACTTGTCTCACCCGGTGATAATGTGTATTCGGAGCTTCAAAGTCAGGCGAGCACTTTAAAAACAGGGCGTCTCTGACATAATGAGCGCTAGCTGCTCTGCACACAAAACTGCTTGACTTTGTATTGTGACTAAAACACAGTTGAAAAGGGATCCAGTGTCTCTGCACTTTGTGCTTCAATCTCACCCAACAATGTGAGTGTAACAGAAGTCCAAAAGGAACATTGGACAGAGAAGGAAGGGGGAGTTGATCGGGGAGGAGAGGGATGGAATCCCATGACAGAGAGAGAGAGAGAGAGAGAGAGAGAGAGAGAGAGAGAGAGAGAGCTAGATAGAGAGAGAGAGAGAGAGAGAGAGAGAGAGAGAGAGAGAGAGAGAGAGAGAGAGACAGAGAGAGAGAGAGAGAGAGAGAGAGGGAGAGAGAGAGAGAGAGAGAGAGCTAGATAGAGAGAGAGAGAGAGGGAGAGAGAGAGAGAGAGAGAGAGAGAGAGAGAGAGAGAGAGAGAGAGAGAGAGAGAGAGAGGGAGAGAGAGAGATAGAGAGAGAGAGAGAGAGAGAGGAGCTAGATAGAGAGAGAGAGAGAGAGAGAGAGGGGGGGCTAGATAGAGAGAGAGAGGGGGGCTAGATAGAGAGAGGGGGGGCTAGATAGAGAGAGAGGGGGGAGCTAGATAGAGAGAGGGGGGGCTAGATAGAGAGAGAGAGAGGGGGGGCTAGATAGAGAGAGAGGGGGAGGGAGCTAGCTAGAGAGAGAGAGAGGGGGGAGGGAGCTAGATAGAGAGAGAGAGGAGGGGAGGGAGCTAGATAGAGAGAGAGAGGGGGGTCGGGGTGGAGAGAGGATGGAATCCCATGACAGAGACAAGAGAAGCAAAGAAAAAAAGAGAGGATATTGTAGTGGAAGTTGAAACAAGCGGATTTTAAAAAAGCTTCCCATTTTCATTGTGATGTGTGTGAATGGGTCTGGGGTGTGGGTTTCAATAGAGGGAGGGGGTCGATCCGTCCTGTGGAATCACTAAAGCAGATGGATGTCATTAGGCTCTGCTATTGTCTGTAGACGAACTTCCATGAGCCTGTGGTTTTATCCTATAGCCCTGTGTACATCCACCCAGACAGAAATCACTGCAACGCGAGTCATCGCTGACTGCAGAGCCTAATGTACTGTATATTAAGATCACAAGAGACGAGGAGAAGAGAGAACACAGCTCCATCCGTTATGCTTTTGTCTCTGTATGTTTGGGTCTTTTTTTTTGCTGTAGCTATGGACATTTAAACACGTGTATGAAACGTTTATATTTTATTTTAATTTATTTTAATTGGCTATCAGGTTTTATTGTTATTGATGTGTCTTATGTTCTGTGTCGAATGGTTTCTTGGGAATGTGGGTTTTGCATGTACATGGACAGAGTGTCCATCTGGGTGAACCTGACAGAGAGGAATGTTGAGGATGACAAGACAAGTCGGATTATGTTACAATCACAACATCTAACTGCAGAGTTTTATAAAGAGAGAGAGAGAGACAGAGAGAGAGAGAGAGAGAGAGAGACAGAGAGAGGGGGAGAGAGAGAGAGAGAGAGAGACAGAGAGAGAGACAGAGAGAGAGAGAGAGAGAGAGAGAGAGAGAGAGAGAGAGAGAGAGAGAGAGAGAGAGAGAGAGAGAGAGAGAGACAGAGAGAGAGAGAGAGAGAGAGAGAGAGAGAGAGAGAGAGAGAGAGAGAGAGAGAGAGAGACAGAGAGAGAGAGAGAGAGAGAGAGAGAGAGAGAGAGAGACAGAGAGAGAGAGAGAGAGAGAGAGAGAGAGAGAGAGAGAGAGAGAGAGAGAGAGAGAGAGAGAGAGAGAGAGAGAGAGAGAGAGAGAGAGAGAGAGAGAGAGAGAGACAGAGAGAGAGAGAGAGAGAGAGAGAGAGAGGGGAGGGAGGGAGAGAGAGAGAGAGAGAGAGCAGAGAGAGAGAGAGAGAGAGAGAGAGACAGAGAGAGAGAGAGAGAGAGAGAGAGAGAGAGAGAGAGAGAGAGGAGAGAGGGTTTTACACTGTTAGGGTATGCTAAGCGGTCCGGTCTCCTGATCCATTATCGATAACGCTCTCAGCAACATTTCCCCAGATGGCAGGGCACGACAGGGCAGTCACACTGCTAGTTGGCATGATGCAGGACAGTAACTGGCAAACTGGCAGATCTGGCATTTTCACTGGAGTTTAGGAGTCTTATCATTCCAAATGCGTCCCATTTTCCTGTAGTCGAGCCAGACATCTGTTTATCCCATTTTCTGTTGGACTTTTGTTACAGCTTTAGGTTTTGTGGAGGGAAAAAAATAGAAAAGTCGGTTCGATTTAACAGCTGTTGCAGAATTTCGTCATTTGACCCCGGTGCATCTATAAAATATTAGAATAACCCAGACACTACTACTCCTATTCTGTACATCATAGCTATTTGTTATTGACTTAAAGATAAATATTTGTTGTAGTTATTTAAATGTTCTACTCTAGTCTGTAGGTCTACAGGACAGCCTCAGTAAACCAACATCCTGGGTATTCTGATCAGTCAGAACACAGGACAGCCTCAGTAAACCAACATCTTGGGTATTCTGATCAGTCAGAACACAGGACAGCCTCAGTAAACCAACATCCTGGGTATTCTGATCAGTCAGAACACAGGACAGCCTCAGTAAACCAACATCCTGGGTATTTTGATCAGTCAGAACACAGGACAGCCTCAGTAAACCAACATCCTGGGTATTCTGATCAGTCAGAACACAGGACAGCCTCAAAAACATCCTGGGTATTCTGATCAGTCAGAACACAGGACAGCCTCAGTAAACCAACATCCTGGGTATTCTGATCAGTCAGAACACAGGACAGCCTCAGTAAACCAACATCCTGGGTATTCTGATCAGTCAGAACACAGGACAGCCTCAGTAAACCAACATCCTGGGTATTCTGATCAGTCAGAACACAGGACAGCCTCAGTAAACCAACATCCTGGGTATTCTGATCAGTCAGAACACAGGACAGCCTCAGTAAACCAACATCCTGGGTATTCTGATCAGTCAGAACACAGGACAGCCTCAGTAAACCAACATCCTGGGTATTCTGATCAGTCAGAACTTGGCTGTAGTGGGTTCATCTGCTCTACAGCTTCAGCTTATGTTTTGGGGATCTAATAATGGCGTTGTGTCTGAAGGGTGATTGGTGGGTTTTTCTCGCTACTAGAGCTTAAACCCTTTCACTTCCTGTCACAAAGGTCAAGATGACTGACCTCTCCAGACAGCTCACTCATTGAATTATTCATGACATTGACTATTTGTGACTATGTTGTGTGTGTGTGTGTGTGTGTGTGTGTGTGTGTGTGTGTGTGATCAGTGTGTGTGTGTGTGTGTGTGTGTGTGAACACAGTGTGTGTGTGTGTGTGTGTGTGTGTGTGTGCGTGTGTGTTAGTGCACACAATTGTCAGTGTCCCAAACACAGGACAGCCTCATGAGCCCTGTATTCTGTCAGTCAGAACAAGGTAGTTCACTATGTATTCTGAATAGGGTGACAGTTATCCTGGGTACACTGTCATGTCATTCATTCATACAGCATCCATTTGATCAGTCAGAGACAGGAGCATCCTTGTGTCTTAGTCAGAACCTTGTCAGTTCTCCAAACATCCTCCTATTCTGATCTCCTGGTCAGAAGTAGTTCACTATGTAGATCAGGAATAGGACAGTCCAGTATTCTCCTTATTCTTCATGTCATTCATTCATACAGCTCTATTCTCCGAGACAGGGAGCTCCTTGTCTTCTCCTTATTCTGATCTCCTTCTAGTGGGTTCTCCTTCTCTTCTCCTTCTCTTCTCGTTTGTCTTCTCCTTGTCTTCTCCTTCTCTTCTCCTTTCTCTTCTCCTTGTCTGACCTCCTTCTCCTTGCACCCGTTCGTTCAACTATTAATATCACGTCGTTTGGTCCGTTACTGACCTTTTGGTTTAACATTCATTATATTCATATAAGGATTAGGGAGGATTGTTATGATCGTTACCACACCTTGTCAACGGCTAACAGTCCATATATAACACTCCTGTCCATGCTCTGGGCTAAGGCAGTCCATATTATAACACTCCTGTCCATGCTCTGGGCTAACAGTCCATATATAACACTCCTGTCCATGCTCGTAGGGCTAACAGTCCATATATAACACTCCTGTCCATGCTCTGGGCTAACAGTCCATATATAACACTCCTGTCTTGTCATGCTCTGGGCTAACAGTCCATATATAACACTCCTGTCCATGCTCTGGGCTAACAGTCCATATATAACACTCCTGTCCATGCTCTGGGCTAACAGTCCATATATAACACTCCTGTCCATGCTCTGGGCTAACAGTCCATATATAACACTCCTGTCCATGCTCTGGGCTAACAGTCCATATATAACACTCCTGTCCATGCTCTTGGGCTAACAGTCCATATATAACACTCCTGTCCATGCTCTGGGCTAACAGTCCATATATAACACTCCTGTCCATGCTCGGGGCTAACAGTCCATATATAACACTCCTGTCCATGCTTTGGCTAACAGTCCATATATAACACTCCTGTCCATGCTCTGGGCTAACAGTCCATATATAACACTCCTGTCCATGCTCTGGGCTAACAGTCCATATATAACACTCCTGTCCATGCTCGGGGCTAACAGTCCATATATAACACTCCTGTCCATGCTCGGGGCTAACAGTCCATATATAACACTCCTGTCCATGCTCGGGGCTAACAGTCCATATATAACACTCCTGTCCATGCTCTGGGCTAACAGTCCATATATAACACTCCTGTCCATGCTCGGGGCTAACAGTCCATATATAACACTCCTGTCCATGCTCGGGGCTAACAGTCCATATATAACACTCCTGTCCATGCTCTGGGCTAACAGTCCATATATAACACTCCTGTCCATGCTCGGGGCTAACAGTCCATATATAACACTCCTGTCCATGCTCTGGGCTAACAGTCCATATATAACACTCCTGTCCATGCTCGGGGCTAACAGTCCATATATAACACTCCTGTCCATGCTCTGGGCTAACAGTCCATATATAACACTCCTGTCCATGCTCTGGGCTAACAGTCCATATATAACACTCCTGTCCATGCTCTGGGCTAACAGTCCATATATAACACTCCTGTCCATGCTCTGGGCTAACAGTCCATATATAACACTCCTGTCCATGCTCTGGGCTAACAGTCCATATATAACACTCCTGTCCATGCTCTGGGCTAACAGTCCATATATAACACTCCTGTCCATGCTCTGGGCTAACAGTCCATATATAACACTCCTGTCCATGCTCTGGGCTAACAGTCCATATATAACACTCCTGTCCATGCTCGGGCTAACAGTCCATATATAACACTCCTGTCCATGCTCTGGGCTAACAGTCCATATATAACACTCCTGTCCATGCTCTGGGCTAACAGTCCATATATAACACTCCTGTCCATGCTCTGGGCTAACAGTCCATATATAACACTCCTGTCCATGCTCGGGGCTAACAGTCCATATATAACACTCCTGTCCATGCTCTGGGCTAACAGTCCATATATAACACTCCTGTCCATGCTCTGGGCTAACAGTCCATATATAACACTCCTGTCCATGCTCTGGGCTAACAGTCCATATATAACACTCCTGTCCATGCTCTGGGCTAACAGTCCATATATAACACTCCTGTCCATGCTCTGGGCTAACAGTCCATATATAACACTCCTGTCCATGCTCTGGGCTAACAGTCCATATATAACACTCCTGTCCATGCTCTGGGCTAACAGTCCATATATAACACTCCTGTCCATGCTCGGGGCTAACAGTCCATATATAACACTCCTGTCCATGCTCTGGGCTAACAGTCCATATATAACACTCCTGTCCATGCTCGGGGCTAACAGTCCATATATAACACTCCTGTCCATGCTCTGGGCTAACAGTCCATATATAACACTCCTGTCCATGCTCTGGGCTAACAGTCCATATATAACACTCCTGTCCATGCTCTGGGCTAACAGTCCATATATAACACTCCTGTCCATGCTCGGGGCTAACAGTCCATATATAACACTCCTGTCCATGCTCGGGGCTAACAGTCCATATATAACACTCCTGTCCATGCTCGGGGCTAACAGTCCATATATAACACTCCTGCTCTGGGTTTTCTTATTGAGAGAGAACAACACTTAGGACAGTAGTCAACATTAACCCAGTGTTTTCATTTAACCTCTTCCTTCCTTTTTAAGCAAGCAGACAGACACTTTAAAGAGCTGTTTAGGCTCTCTCAGTCCCTCCTCCTCTCCTCTCATGGCTTCTTCTGGGCCAACAGTGATTAAAACCACACTCAGGCAGAGTTGCTGTACAAATGGCAGCTTTTATAAGGTCAGCTCTTTTGTGGTGAAACGACTAATGTAAATTAGGATCTGCTGTGAAAAAGAGGGGGGGACATTAAACTCAATTCAATTCATTGTCCTCCTTAATGTCATTTTCTGTTTTGCTAAACGTCGAGTCCTGGATGGACTGTCAGGAAGTATTTCTGAATTGATTTTAATGGCATATCAGCTAGGAAACAGAGAGGAGGGGGGGGGTGGCGTGTGGATAGCTAAGTGATGGGAAAGCTAAGTGATGATGAAGGTATATTTATTAAAGTGATAGTTCACCCAAATCAAAAATAAATAATGACACATTGGCCTTGTAAAAAGTTAGCATTTGAAACCGTGGTCAGGAAAGCTAAACCAAAGCACAGATTGCTGTTATACCTTGTCCACAGACTGCTTACAGGGTTGGGAAACCAACATGTCATTTTATAATTTAATTAAACCTATCCCTTTAAGTTAATTTAATTACATGTTTTCATAAGCATCTGCACGGTCAGTGATCAAACCAGAGTGTTAAGGGTTAATTCTCACCTCCTCCTACAAAAAGGATAATAATATACTATACATGAATATATAAAGCTCTATAAGGTCTCATACATGCTTATAACAAGTAATAATACATTATTGATTGTATGGCCTAAGTGAAAAGTCACTTTTGAAAGGGACTTTTCGGTAGTGTGTATTTCTCGTTACTGTGTATCCAGTGTGAAAATGATTGTGTCTTCCCAAATCAAAAATAAATAATGACCTCTGGCCCTAACAACCCAGGCAGTGTTGATATCAAACAGACAGGAGAGGGCTAGTAGGAACACAGCACCCTGACATCCACCCACTACAGCTGCTGTGTTTCCTACAGACACAGTACACAGGTCAGAACATCTAAAGGGGTATCTATGAGCAACAGTCAGCAATTTAATTAGGGAGAGAGGAGAGGGAGGGGGAGAGGGAGGGAGAGAGGTGGAGGGAGAGGGAGAGGGAGAGGGAGAGGGAGAGGGAGAGGGAGAGGGAGAGGGAGAGGGAGAGGGAGAGGGAGAGGAGAGGGAGAGAGGAGAGGGAGAGGGAGAGGAGAGAGAGGAGAGAGGAGAGGGAGAGGGAGAGGGAGAGGGAGAGGAGAGAGAGGGAGAGGGAGAGGGAGAGGGAGAGGGAGAGGGAGAGGGAGAGGGAGAGAGGAGGAGGGAGGGGGAGAGGGAGAGGGAGAGGGAGAGAGGGAGAGGGAGGGGGAGAGGGAGAGAGGTGGAGGGAGAGGGAGAGGGAGAGAGGAGAGAGGGGGAGAGGGAGAGGAGAGAGAGGTGGAGGGAGGGGGAGAGGGAGAGGGAGAGGGAGAGAGGTGGAGGGAGGGGGAGAGGGAGAGGGAGAGAGGTGGGAGGGAGAGGGAGAGGGAGAGAGGGAGGGAGGGGGAGAGGGAGAGGGAGAGGGAGAGAGGAGAGGGAGAGGGAGAGGGAGAGGGAGAGGGAGAGGGAGAGGGAGAGGGAGAGGGAGAGGGAGAGAGGGAGGGAGAGGGAGGGAGAGGGAGAGGGAGAGGGAGAGGGAGAGGGTGGAGGGAGAGGGGGAGAGGTGGAGCGGGGGAGAGGGAGAGGGAGAGAGGGGGAGGGAGGGGGAGAGGGAGGGACAGAGAAAGGGGATAAGAGAGGGAGAGATAGAGGGAGAGAGGGGGAGGGAGGGAGAGGGAGAGACAGAGAGAGGGGATGAGAGTGGGAGACAGAGAGGGAGAAAGGGGGGAGACAGAGAGGGAGAAAGGGGAGGGAGGGGAGAGACAGAGAGAGGGGAGGAGAAAGGGGGGAGAGATAGAGGGATAAAGAGGGGAGAGATGGAGGGAGAGAGGGGGATGAGAGAGGTAGAGGGAGAGACAGAGAAAGGGGGAGAATTCAGCAGGTAGAGAGATTTCTACTTGTTTTCCTTCAGAGCTTCTTTATGGTCAGATGTACAGATGGAGACGTCCCAGACAGATTGAGGAGGGTTGAAATAACAGAGGAAACCTCACCATGTTTTTATTTCCTGTATCGTACGTACAGTTGTACGGCTGTGGGCGACTCAAACACATCTGTTAGTGCTCGCCGACCGTAGAACCCCGGCAGACACTTACTTGGCGGTGTGTGTATCCGTGGTTGGCTCCTTTTTGAACTGCCAATCACAGCCTTGGTTTTGCTTCTCTCTCATTTGTTTGTTTTGCTTCCCATTATATCGCTGTCTCATTTTTTGCCTTTGGCATGTTAACCTACATCGTGTGATCCTTGTACACAGAAACCAGAGGGCTCACGGTTTGTATGTTTTTAAAGAAAGGCAAGAGAGGGGTGGTTGAGGTGAGAGAGGGAGGGAGGGAGGGAGGGAGGAGGGAGGGAGGGAGAGGAGGGAGGGGGAGGGAGGGAGGGAGGGAGGGAGGGAGGGAGGGAGAAACCAGAGGGCTCACGGTTTGTATGTTTCTAAAGAAAGGCAAGAGAGGGGTGGTTGAGGTGGGAGAGAGGGAGGGAGGGAGGGAGGGAGGAGGGGGGGGAGGAGGGAGGGGGAGGGAGGGGGGGAGGGAGGAGGAGGGAGGGAGGGAGGGAGGGAGGAGGGAGGGAGGGAGGGGATGAGGGAGGGAGGGACCAGAGGGACGGTTTGTATGTTTTTAAAGAAAGGCAAGAGAGGGGTGGTTGAGGTGAGAGAGGGAGGGAGGGAGGGGAGGAGGGAGGGAGGGAGGAGGAGGAGGGGGAGGGAGGGGGAGGGAGGGAGGGAGGGAGAGGGAGGGGGAGGAGGGAGGAGGGAGGGAGGGAGGGAGATACCAGAGGGCTCACGGTTTGTATGTTTCTAAAGAAAGGCAAGAGAGGGGTGGTTGAGGTGAGAGAGGGAGGGAGGAGGGGAGGGAGGAGGGGAGGAGGGGAGGGAGGGACGGAGGAGGGGAGGGAGGAGGAAGGGAGGGAGGGAGGGAGGGGGGAGGAGGGGAGGGAGGGACGGAGGAGGGGAGGGAGGAGGAGGGAGGGAGGGAGGGAGGAGGGGAGGAGGGGAGGAGGGACGGAGGGAGGGGAGGGGAGGAGGGGAGGGAGGGAGGAGGGGAGGGAGGAGGAGGGAGGGAGGAGGGGGGAGCAGGGAGGGAGGGAGGGAGGAGGGGAGGGAGGAGGGAGGGAGGGAGGGAGAAAGCGAGGGCTGTCTAAAATGGAGTGAGGGTCCTTGATAAAAACCACTCCAGGTTTCTGGTTCCTGCCTTATCAATGGGAATGAGAGATACGACAGCACTAACCAGCACTATTGTTAGTCATTTTGTTGGTTGTCTTTGATTAATTGCCTTAAAGAATGTAACGTAGAAAACGCGTGCTGAATGTAACCAAGGCCTGATCGTGGTTATATCATCTCTAAAAAGGATCGTTGTCTGTGTGCACACTTCACATATATAACAAACCATCACTTCAAAACATATATACACTTATTTAACAAACCAACACTTCAAAACATATAAACACTTATTTAACAAACCAACACTTCAAAACATATATACACTTATTTAACAAACCAACACTTCAAAACATATAAACACTTATTTAACAAAAACACTTCAAAACATATATACACTTATTTAACAAACCAACACTTCAAAACATATAAACACTTATTTAACAAACCAACACTTCAAAACATATAAACACTTATTTAACAAACCAACACTTCAAAACATATATACACTTATTTAACAAACCAACACTTCAAAACATATATACACTTATTTACTTCAAAACATATATACACTTATTTAACAAACCAACACTTCAAAACATATATACACTTATTTAACAAACCAACACTTCAAAACATATATACACTTATTTAACAAACCAACACTTCAAAACATATATACACTTATTTAACAAACCAACACTTCAAAACATATATACACTTATTTAACAAACCAACACTTCAAAACATATATACACTTATTTAACAAACCAACACTTCAAAACATATATACACTTATTTAACAAACCAACACTTCAAAACATATATACACTTATTTAACAAACCAACACTTCAAAACATATATACACTTATTTAACAAACCAACACTTCAAAACATATATACACTTATTTAACAAACCAACACACATTCACATGATTTGACATGTTCACCTTAATAATGGAAGCATTGATTATAAATAAGTTCATTTTCCTTGGCCGACTGGGTGGTAATGGCTAGGTGAGAGGGCTACAGCTGTCCAATGAGAACAAGGTCAGTATTATAATGAATGAAGATTGTCACATTATACAGTAGGGTGTGATGGACTGGCTGAGCTTCAGGCCTGAGGAGCCACAGAGTTTAACCTGTAACTTGGCTGAGCTTCAGGCCTGAGGAGCCACAGAGTTGAACCTGTAACTTGGCTGATGGACTGGCTGAGCTTCAGGCTTGAGGAGCCACAGAGTTGAACCTGTAACTTGGCTGAGCTTCAGGCCTGAGGAGCCACAGAGTTTAACCTGTAACTTGGCTGATGGACTGGCTGAGCTTCAGGCTTGAGGAGCCACAGAGTTGAACCTGTAACTTGGCTGATGGACTGTCTGAGCTTCAGGCCTGAGGAGCCACAGAGTTGAACCTGTAACTTGGCTGAGCTTCAGGCCTGAGGAGCCACAGAGTTGAACCTGTAACTGGGCTGAGCTTCAGGCCTGAGGAGCCACAGAGTTTAACCTGTAACTTGGCTGATGGACTGGCTGAGCTTCAGGCCTGAGGAGCCACAGAGAACCTTTGAACCTGTTTAACTGTTGGCTGATGGACTGGCTGAGCTTCAGGCCTGAGGAGCCACAGAGTTGAACCTGGCTGATGGACTGGCTGAGCTTCAGGCCTGAGGAGCCACAGAGTTGAACCTGTAACTTGGCAGGCTAGTCTAACTCTCACACTCTCTCTGAGAAAATGAAAACCACTCTCTGTCACATTCTTTATTTTGTTCTCAACTCCTCCTCTCTCTCTCTTTCTCTCTCTCTCTCTCTCTCTCTCTCTCTTCTCTCTCTCTCTCTCTCTCTCTCTCTCTCTCTCTCTCTCTCTCTCTCTCTCTCTCTCTCTCTCTCTCTCTCTCTCTCTCTCTCTCTCTCTCTCTCTCTCTCTCTCTCTCTCTCTCTCTCTCTCTCTCTTCTGTATATATCTCTTCTCCTTCTGCCTGCTCCCTGACTCCCAGCCTCCTAGACAGGTTGCTGTCCTCTGACTAACACGATTCTAACACTCACATGGACTCAATATCTCCTACAAAGTCATATTTTAGTTGTGGTAGAATTCCAGATGGTAAATACTCTTAGTAAATTAATTACTAAGAAAAGTATTAGAAAAGTTATGAAGTAAACATCAGGCTGAATATAGGGTGGTGTGTTGCTTGGGGAAATGAGTTTAACATGTGTCGAGAGGAAGAGACACACACACACACACACACACACACACACACACACACACACACACACACACACACACACACACACACACACACACACACACACACACACACACACACACACACACACACACACACACACACACACACACACACACACACACACACACACGCGCACGCACGCACACGCACGCACGCACGCACACACGCACGCACACACACACGCACACACATAGGCCTGCGGAAGAGGCCGGCTCCAGCCAGTCGCTCCTGACTGAAAGACGAAACACACTCACACATCTTGAGTTTGCAAAAAGACCTTCTCATGTGTGTGTGTGTGTACGTGCGTGCGTGCGTGTGTGTGTGTTTGTGTAGGTGTGTGTGTGTTGCTAACGATGAAGCTGACAGAAACAAACAAGGATGGAGCTGAATTGCTGAGTTCCTTGGCCCTGCATGCCAGTACATTGCATTACAAACAGAGAAATAATATGGACTGAGACAGGAAAACATTGGCTGTTTATAAAAACAACAACAATCTGATTGAAATATTTAACAGTTCTTGTGGGTTCTAACAGTTCTCAAGCCCCTTCTATCACCCAATACTTAGTCTTCTTCAGTACGAAGAAAACAACCAATTTTATTACAGCTTTAGAAGGACTGAAGAGACAGGATACATGGGTCTGACAGAGTTAAGGACTATAGAGACAGGATACATGGGTCTGACAGAGTTAAGGACTATAGAGACAGGATACATGGGTCTGACAGAGTTAAGGACTATAGAGACAGGATACATGGGTCTGACAGAGTTAAGGACTATAGAGACAGGATACATGGGTCTGACAGAGTTAAGGACTATAGAGACAGGATACATGGGTCTGACAGAGTTAAGGACTATAGAGACAGGATACATGGGTCTGACAGAGTTAAGGACTATAGAGAC
This sequence comes from Oncorhynchus gorbuscha, assembly GCF_021184085.1. Lineage (NCBI taxonomy): Eukaryota > Metazoa > Chordata > Actinopteri > Salmoniformes > Salmonidae > Oncorhynchus > Oncorhynchus gorbuscha. Next base: position 56,549 of record NW_025746981.1, read on the forward strand.
AGGATACATGGGTCTGATGGGGTAACCAGTCTGTTCAACTCCAGAGTTAGCACTCAGACCAGGCTGTTCAGCTCCAGCTAGTTAGCATCAGACCAGACTATCTAGAGTTAGCATAGAGACAGATACTGTTCAGCTCCAGCTAGTTCTGACAGCTGTTCAGCTCCAGACCAGTCTGTTCAGCTCCAGCTAGTTAGCATCATACCAGTCTGTTCAGCTCCAGCTAGTTAGCATCAGACCAGTCTGTTCAGCTCCAGCTAGTTAGCATCAGACCAGTCTGTTCAGCTCCAGCTAGTTAGCATCATACCAGTCTGTTCAGCTCCAGCTAGTTAGCATCAGACCAGTCTGTTCAGCTCCAGCTAGTTAGCATCAGACCAGTCTGTTCAGCTCCAGCTCCAGTTAGCATCAGACCAGTTAGCATCAGACCAGTCTGTTCAGCTCCAGCTAGTTAGCATCAGACCAGGCTGTTCAGCTCCAGCTAGTTAGCATCAGACCAGTCTGTTCAGCTCCAGCTAGTTAGCATCAGACCAGTCTGTTCAGCTCCAGCTAGTTAGCATCAGACCAGTCTGTTCAGCTCCAGCTAGTTAGCATCAGACCAGTCTGTTCAGCTCCAGCTACCAGTCTGTTCAGCTCCAGCTAGTTAGCATCAGACCAGGCTGTTCAGCTCCAGCTAGTTAGCATCAGACCAGTCTGTTCAGCTCCAGCTAGTTAGCATCAGACCAGTCTGTTCAGCTCCAGCTAGTTAGCATCAGACCAGGCAGTTCAGCTCCAGCTAGTTAGCATCAGACCAGTCTGTTCAGCTCCAGCTAGTTAGCATCAGACCAGGCTGTTCAGCTCCAGCTAGTTAGCATCAGACCAGTCTGTTCAGCTCCAGCTAGTTAGCATCAGACCAGTCTGTTCAGCTCCAGCTAGTTAGCATCATACCAGTCTGTTCAGCTCCAGCTAGTTGGCATCAGACCAGGCTGTTCAGCTCCAGCTAGTTAGCATCAGACCAGTCTGTTCAGATCCAGCTAGTTAGCATCAGACCAGGCTGTTCAGCTCCAGCTAGTTAGCATCAGACCAGTCTGTTCAGCTCCAGCTAGTTAGCATCAGACCAGGCTGTTCAGAGTGGAACATATGTGTTCTAAAAGGGCCTCTATTTGATTGTGATGCACAAAGAGGGCCACTCCCCTTTTGTTGAGCAGTGTGAAAAGCCCTGCTGGAGCTCTGTGTGCTTACTGTCAACACCGTGTTGGAACCTGGACCGTACAGACGGTGGTTAGGACCCAGACACACCCGCATGTACGCACACACACACACACACACACACGCACGCACGCACGCACGCACACACACACACGCACACACACACACACACACACACACACACACACACACACACACACACACACACACACACACACACACACACACACACACACACACACACACATGCTTCTTTAAAACAGACACAGACAGTTGGCGGTAAGAGAGGGCTGTTACACAATAGGAGCTGGACATGTCTTTTGTGAATAACAACCTGGCAAATCGAATCACTTCAGATTTTTTTTTCTGGAATACAATTCCAGGTTTCATGACAATATCCTTGAGTCAGATGTTTGGATTCCAGCTGGATAGGTCCCAAAAATATTTACCAGTCCTTCATGTCCTATCAGATCCGTTGAGGCTATGTTTTACTTTGGTAGAAAAAGGAATAATTGGTCATGTGGTTTTATTTTTAAGGAAGGATCTGTTTTTTAACGGGGTTTATGTCCTCTAAACCCCCCCCCCCCCCCAAATTCTCCTCTGTTTGGGTGCTTCATCAATCCTGTAATGAAGAAAGAAAACATTTTGTCGGGGCTTTAACCACGACGCCGTGCTCGCGAGCCTGTTAGACAGCTCTCCACTTCCTGCTTCGGGGCTGTGTTTTCCTGCATCCTTAATGCCACCCTATTCCCTACATAGTGCAGTACTTTTGGGCCCTGGTCTATACAGTATACAAGGCTATAGTATTCCATTTGGGATGCATCCAGCCTGTGTTGGTGGTATTCCAGTCAGGCCAATGGGAGGTTGGTTTTTGTCGTTTTCTTACGGTGAAGTGCACATTCACAGCCACAGCATTTGTTTCCCATTAGAGAAGGTTTGTAAATCAGATCAATGTGCTGCTTAATGTTTCTCTGGTTACTGAGGTACCCCTCCTGTCACTCCTGGACCTTTTTTCTGCTCGTTGGAGCTATATCCCCCCATCTCCCTTCTCTCCCCCCTCTCCCCCTCCACCCCTACTCCCCTGTCTCCCTTCTCCCTTCTCTCCCTCTCCACCCCTCCTCCCCCTCTCCCCCTGTCTCTCTTCTCTCTCCCTGTCCTCCTCCTCCTCTTCTCCCCCTTTCTCCCTTCTCCTTCTCTCCCCCTGTCCTCGTCACCCCCCCCTCTCTCCGTCTCCCTTCTCCCCCTCTCCCCCTGTCTCCCTTCTCCCCCTCTCCCCCTCTCCCCCTCCCCTGTCTCCCCCTCTCCCCTTTCTCCCTTCTCCCTTCTCTCCCCCTGTCCTCGTCACCCCCTCTCTCCATCTCCCTTCTTCCCCCTCTCCCCCTGTCTCCCTTCTCCCCCTCTCCTCCTCTCCCCCTCTCCCCTGTCTCCCCCTCTCCCCCTGTCTCCCTTCTCCCCCTCTCCCCCTCTCCCCCTCTCCCCTGTCTCCCCCTCTCCCCTGTCTCCCTTCACCCCCCCCCGTCTCCCCCTCTCCCCCTGTCTCCTTCTCCCCCTCTCCCCCTGTCTCTCCCTCTCGCCCTATCTCCCTTCTCTCCCCCTGTCCCCTCCCCTCTCCCCCTCTCCATCTCCACCCCTCCTCCCCATCTCCCCCTGTCTCCCTCCCCCTCTCCCCCTGTCTCCCCCTCTCTCCCTGTCTCTCTTCTCCCCCTCTCCCCTGTCTCTCCTCTCTCGCCCTGTCTCCCTTCTCTCCCCCTGTCCCCTCCCTTCTCCCCCTCTCCCCCTGTCTCCCTCCTCCCCTGTCTCCCTCCTCCCCTGTCTCTCCCCCCATACATCTCCATCCATTCCCATTGTCTGAATGTGGCAATTTGTTGTGTGACACAGGAGAGATTAGGTTAGGAAACAGTGTGTGGATTGGATTGGATATGGTGCTGGTCCCGCCAATTTGAGGTCACAGGACAGCGATCTGGACATTGGGCAGCGAGCAGACATCAGTTACCTCAGGGTGGCTCGGTTCCAAACAGCACCCCTATTCCCTATATAGTGCACTACTTTTAACCAGGGGCCCAAATGGTTCTCTGGCTCTTTTGATGAAAATAAGTGCACTCTATAGAGAATACGGAGCCATTTGGGACACAGACTCAGGAAGAGAGGAGAGGAGAGGCAGTGGTCCTTGGCCACAGGGCCCCTGGGAGGCAGCGGAGGACAGGGAGAGAGAGGGTGGATCCACAGCGAAAACCTTCAGAAACACCAGCAAATAAGTATAATTTATTAAA
>NW_025746981.1:62500-65000 GCF_021184085.1 Oncorhynchus gorbuscha
GCTGCACCTTACCCACGCTGCACCTTACCCACGCTGCACCTACCCACGCTGCACCTTACCCACGCTGCACCTTACCCACGCTGCACCTTACCCACGCTGCACCTTACCCACGCTGCACCTTACCCACGCTGCACCTTACCCACGCTGCACCTTACCCACGCTGCACCTTACCCACGCTGCACCTTACCCACGCTGCACCTTACCCACGCTGCACCTTACCCACCACGCTGCACCTTACCCACGCTGCACCTTACCCACGCTGCACCTTACCCACGCTGCACCTTACCCACGCTGCACCTTACCCACGCTGCACCTTACCCACGCTGCACCTTACCCACGCTGCACCTTACCCACGCTGCACCTTACCCACGCTGCTCCTTACCCACGCTGCACCTTACCCACGCTGCACCTTACCCACGCTGCTCCTTACCCACGCTGCACCTTACCCACGCTGCACCTTACCCACGCTGCACCTTACCCACGCTGCACCTTACCCACGCTGCACCTTACCCACGCTGCACCTTACCCACGCTGCACCTCACCCCCCTCCCCCACCCCCCACCCACCACCCCCCTCCCCCACCCCCCACCCACCACCCCTCACCCCAAAAAGCATCACACAGCTAAGAACAAAATAACAGCCTCTTATCAAATAGCGTTGTTTCTTAGTGCCTGAATGCATCAAAACGAAAATCTGCATCCCAAATGGCTCCCTAGTCTGTACATAGTGCACTACTGTTTTCGATCAGGACCCATTTATATGCATATCAAAATAGGGTGCTATTTATAGGGTGCTATTTATAGGGTGCTATTTATAGGGTGCTATTTATAGGGTGCTATTTATAGGGTGCTATTTATAGGGTGTTATTTGAGACTCGTACATGGTTGTTTGTGATGTCAGAGTTGCTCTCACTAATTATCTCCCGGTGAACAACGTTACAACGAGGTCTCCAGGATGATGCATTGACTGGGACCGTAGTTTAACTGTCATGTTGGGGGAAGATAAGGAGGAGCTGGGGGGGGATTGCTCATTCTCCCTCTTCCTGCTACTTCCTCACTCAGCCAGACACATTATTAGCTCACATCCCAAATGTTTAGTAAACTCATTAGGGTTCTATCTAATGTTCATTTATCATCATCATAGATGAGAGAGAGAGAGAGAGAGAGGGAGAGAGAGGGAGAGAGAGAGAGAGAGAGAGAGAGAGAGAGAGAGGGGAGAGAGAGAGAGAGAGAGAGAGAGAGAGAGAGAGAGAGAGAGAGAGAGAGAGAGAGAGAGAGAGAGAGAGAGAGAGAGAGAGAGAGAGAGAGAGAGAGAGAGAGAGAGAGAGAGAGAGAGAGAGAGAGAGAGAGAGAGAGAGAGAGAGAGAGAGAGAGAGAGAGAGAGAGAGAGAGAGAGTCTGAGGCCAGAGAGAGAGAGAGATAGAGGGTCTGAGGCCAGAGGCCCGAAGCTAAAAACCACCATCGCCATTAATAGACGGATAGCCTCTCTGATCAATCACCCACAATGCATCATGGATGAGCTGTATTTTATTAAATGCTTCGGAGCAGTCACACACAACACTATATAATCATCTGAATGATTAGATCTCAGCCAATCGCTTTGCTTCACAAATGATCTCCTCACATGATGATTATTGGAAGGAGGAGGGAGAACGAGGGCTCGTTTTAAGACCCCCCCACCCCTTGGTCCCACACCCTCTCTGTTATCTTATCATATCAGATGAGGGGTCGGAAGGCCCATTATTTAATTTTTTTTTTCAAGGGCTCTTCAGAAGAAAAAACAAATCAAAGGAATCTCTCCCTTTTGAAGAGAAGATATTAAGTCCAAGACAAGCAGTGTGCTGCTGCTCAACAGTACGTACTGTTTATTTAACACCTCAAAGCAAGAGAGGACAGAGGAGTTCAAATACTAGACAGAACCATTTCTATATATATCTTTTTTTGTGTGTGTGGAGTGGATAATAGTGGATCTGTCAGGTCCTGGGATAACCGATTCATCGCTAACCTAATTCCTATGATCCCGTGTCAGAGGGTGTCAGGTGAAATGTGGACGGCTAAGACGAGCTATTGATACAGCACGTCTCTTGGTGTTTAATAATCAGAAATGAGACACTGCGATAAAACTGACCCCTTTTTCTCTAAGTCTATTTCTTAATGGATTTGAATTTGCGTCTGGGAATCTAGCAGTTATACTGCCCTTTTACGTGGAAGGATTTAAACCACAGCTTTCCCCTTTAACACCCACACATTCTCCTCCCTAGCTTGGTTCTAGAGAGAGAGAGAGAGAGAGAGAGAGAGAGAGAGAGAGAGAGAGAGAGAGAGAGAGAGAGAGAGAGAGAGAGAGAGAGAGAGGGAGGGAGGGAGAGAGAGAGGGAGAGAGACAGAGAGAGAGAGAGGGAGGGAGAGAGAGAGAGAGAGGGCGAGAGAGGGAGAGAGAGGGAGAGAGAGGGAGAGAGAGGGAGGGAGAGAGAGAGAGAGGGAGAGAGAGAGAGAGAGAGAGA
>NW_025746981.1:70000-75000 GCF_021184085.1 Oncorhynchus gorbuscha
TATTCCCGACAGAGTACGCTTCTTCTGGCCAGGGCTCTGACAGAGAATAGGGTGTCGTGACAGAGCTTCTTCTGGCCAGGGCTCTGACAGAGAATAGGGTGTCGTGACAGAGCTTCTTCTGGCCAGGGCTCTGACAGAGAATAGGGTGTCGTGACAGAGCTTCTCCTGGCCAGGGCTCTGACAGAGAATAGGGTGTCGTGACAGAGCTTCTTCTGGCCAGGGCTCTGACAGAGAATAGGGTGTCGTGACAGAGCTTCTCCTGGCCAGGGCTCTGACAGAGAATAGGGTGTCGTGACAGAGCTTCTCCTGGCCAGGGCTCTGACAGAGAATAGGGTGTCGTGACAGAGCTTCTCCTGGCCAGGGCTCTGACAGAGAATAGGGTGTCGTGACAGAGCTTCTCCTGGCCAGGGCTCTGACAGAGAATAGGGTGTCGTGACAGAGCTTCTCCTGGCCAGGGCTCTGACAGAGAATAGGTGTCGTGACAGAGCTTCTCCTGGCCAGGGCTCTGACAGAGAATAGGGTGTTGTTTGGGACACAGTCATCTTGTTTTGGTTTCTCCTTCCCCATTGATTGGTCATTAATTGGTTGTAAAACAAGCCAGGTTCTCAGCGGTTGAAGCCAGATCTCCCAGAGTTATGACTGCTGTTATTCATTATTTGAATGAGACAATGAACACGTTGACTTGCACTTTTACACCTCTCACTGTTTGGCCCTTCCAGCGATTGATAATGATGTTGGCTTAAATCAACTGTTACCCCCCCATGGTTTTAAAGTGCTTCTATTAACCTATTTCTGTTTAACTATGTTGCTGCTACTTCTGCTTAAGTAGTGTTACTACTACTACCCTACTAACAGACCTGGTAGTGTTACTACTACTACCCTACTAACAGACCTGGTAGTGTTATTACCACTACCCTACTAACAGACCTGGTAGTGTTACTACTACTACTACCCTACTAACAGACCTGGTAGTGTTATTACAACTACTACTACTACCCTACTAACAGACCTGGTAGTGTTACTACTACTACTACCCTACTAACAGACCTGGTAGTGTTACTACTACTACTACCCTACTAACAGACCTGGTAGTGTTATTACCACTACCCTACTAACAGACCTGGTAGTGTTACTACTACTACTACCCTACTAACAGACCTGGTAGTGTTACTACTACTACTACTACTACCCTACTAACAGACCTGGTAGTGTTACTACTACTACTACTACTACCCTACTAACAGACCTGGTAGTGTTACTACTACTACTACTACTACCCTACTAACAGACCTGGTAGTGTTACTACTACTACTACTACTACTACTACTACTACTACTACTACTACTACTACCATACCCTGTTGCTTTCTGCATCAGGGCCACTAGTCCTAACCATACAGCCAGTACCCGTAGCCTGTATATATATATATATATATATATATATATATATATATATATATATATATATATATATATATACAGTTCCTTTAAATAAACACTTTTAGGAATGTTTATTTTTTTACTCACACCATTAATCTGTTTTGTCACTTGGACTTGTTTTATTCTGATAGAGATTTCACCGTGTTGCATCAGCTCTCTGCTGTAGCAGTATGCTAAGTACTGTAAGTAAACAGCTAAAGTATTGCTGCTAGGAAACCTGCCGGCCTCTCTAACCAAACACGTTTTCACGTCTGAACGTATAGAAAGTGTAGTTGTAACCCCCAGTAATTTGTTTCCCTCGGGAAGTGATTACCTCTTTCATCTCAACATGGTTATCTGTCAACTCCATTAGTGGCTAGCGTGTTAGTGTTAGCGCAGGCAGGGGTTACACGGTAGAGTGTTAGCATGTAGCTTCAGCGCAGGCAGGGGTTACACAGTAGAGTGTTAGCATGTAGCTTCAGCGCAGGCAGGGGTTACACGGTAGAGTGTTAGCATGTAGCTTCAGCGCAGGCAGGGGTTACACAGTAGAGTGTTAGCATGTAGCTTCAGCGCAGGCAGGGGTTACACAGTAGAGTGTTAGCATGTAGTTTCAGCGCAGGCAGGGGTTACACAGTAGAGTGTTAGCATGTAGCTTCAGCGCAGGCAGGGGTAACACAATAGCGTGTTAGCCCAGTGTGTTAGCGTTAGCTCAGACATGGGTAACACAGTGGCGTGTTAGCATGTAACGTTAGCGCACAGGACAGTATAACACAGTAGGCTAAGCAGCTGTCTCCTCATTGAAACCTTCCCCCGCCTTCCTGACCCACGCCATTTTTTTTACACACACTGCAAATGAGTATTAGCCACATCATGCTTTGCTCGGCTCCTGTATGAAATGCTAATTTTGAAGAGGTCAGGCTCGCCGCGCAATGATTGGTTGTTCAGATAGCTCCTCTATCTGACCACGGTGAATCAGACAGATTCCCATTGTAGAAGATTTAATCACCTGCCAACACCACCCCACCAGCCGGCCAGCCTTCCAGCTCCCTCCCTCCCTCCCTCCCTCCCTCCCTCCCTCCCTCCCTCCCCCCTCCCTCCCTCCCTCCCTCCCTCCCTCCCTCCCTCCCTCCCCCCTCCCTCCCTCCCTCTCCCTCCCTCCCTCCCCTCCCTCCCTCCCCTCCCTCCCCTGCCTCCCCCATCTCCTCTCCCTCCCCCCATCTCCCTCCCCCCCCCCATCTCCCTCCCTCCCTCCCTCCCTCCCTATATTTATGATAATTTTTCTTGTGTCTTTTTTTAATTTTTTTTTATTGAAATCAGTGTTGACTGAATCGAGTAATCCTGATTAGCAATCTCACCGTATTCAGTCAAGAGTGAAACGTATCAGAGCGCTGTTGGCTCACCAGGACAGAGTGAAATTGAAAAAGGAGAGAGAGGGGGGGGGGGATGAATGGTCCACAGCCTCTCCATCCACTCTGCACTGATAGAGCTCCGGATATCACCGCCTCAGCGCCACACACAGACCGACCAAACCAATTCCTCTAGCCGGCCTCTATTAAAGGAAAGACCTCGTTGTTGAGTATTAAGCCATGTACACAAGGAACACGGATGACAGAGGAAGGGGGGGTGTTTGTTTGTGTTTGGAGGTGTGTGTGTGTTTGGGTGTGTGTGTGTGTTTGTGTGTGTGTGTGTCTGTGTGTGTGTGTGTTTGGAGATGTGAAAGTATGTGTATGTGTGTGTGTGTGTGTGTGTTTTTTGGAGGTGTGTGTATGTTTGGAGGGTGTGTGTGTGTGTTTTTGAGATTTGTGTGTGTGTGTGTGTTTGGAGGTGTGTGTGTGTATTGAATTAATCAGTCAATGTGGTCTGTTGTGATATATATTGTTTGAGCAGGAAACTCTCTTTTTCTGTTGTGATAAAGTTGGAAAAGGTGTTATCTATGTAGTATTATATGAGTCAAAGCACGAGGGATTCCCCAGTCGTCTGACTCACTCTCTCTCTCTCTGTCACAGGAGAGACAAGGGGGGGGGGGACCACACACTGAATGTTTTGGAGTGGAGTGGAGGAGGAAGCTAAGACATGACATTGTTGAGGTGACGGGAGGTGAAGAGGAGGGGTTGGAGGTTCACCGACCCCCACTGCCAGTGATCCCTCTCCAGGTTGAGAGGTAGCGAATTGGGGGGGGGGTGAAGTAGGGGGCAGGGCAATCTATCATTAGTAGACACATCACACAGGGTGGCGGTCTGCACGGTGCTAAAGAGGAGGGGAAAGAGAGGCAGAGAGGGAGGGAGAGGGAAGGGGAATTAGAGGGAGGGAGGGGGGGGATAGAGATGAAGAGGGAAGGGGGAAGGGGGATGAGAGGGAGGGAGGGGGAAAGAGAGGGAGAGAGAGGGAGGAAATTAGAGGGAGGGAGGGATGGGGAAAGAGAGGGAAAGAGAGGAAGGTAAAGGGAGGAGAAAGGGAGTGAGGGAGGGAGGGAGGGAGGGAGAAGGGGAAAGAGAGGGAGGGGTCCGGCTCCTTGACAGGGGCCAGGGAAGCTGACTGCTGCTACAGAGGGCAGGAGGGCTCCAGGAGGTGTGAGGAGAGGGACAGAGAGCTGTCAGTCAGTCAGTCTGGACCAGCCTGTTGAGAAAGAGACCAGACTTAGCCAGGGCCAGGAGGACTCACTCAAATTAATGTGAGAGAAGAGGGAGAAAGCCCAACCAGTAGCAAATCTGCTCCTGTCACTCATTCATTTGATTTATTTATAGTATGTGCCATTTAGCAGTTTACACTCATGCATTCATACATTTTAAGAGTGTGTGGTTCGAGGGAATCAAACCCACTACCCTGGTGTTACAAGCACGATGCTCTACCAACGGAGCTACAAAGGAACAGGATAGTCTACTCAGTAAAGCTAGCCAGGATAGTCCATTCAGTAAAGCTAGCCAGGATAGTCTACTCAGTAAAGCTAGCCAGGATAGTCCATTCAGTAAAGCTAGCCAGGATAGTCTACTCAGTAAAGCTAGCCAGGATAGTCCATTCAGTAAAGCTAGCCAGGATTGTCTACTCAGTAAAGCTAGCCAGGATAGTCTACTCAGTAAAGCTAGCCAGGATAGTCCACTCAGTAAAGCTAGCCAGCATAGTCCTGTCAGTAAAGCTAGCCAGGATAGTCCACTCAGTAAAGCTAGCCAGGATAGTCCACTCAGTAAAGCTAGCCAGCATAGTCCTGTCAGTAAAGCTAGCCAGGATAGTCCTGTCAGTAAAGCTAGCCAGGATAGTCTACTCAGTAAAGCTAGCCAGATAGTCCTGTCAGTAAAGCCAGGATAGTCTACTCAGTAAAGCTAGCCAGGATAGTCCACTCAGTAAAGCTAGCCAGGATAATCCACTTAGTAAAGCTAGCCAGGATAGTCCACTCAGTAAAGCTAGCCAGATAGTCCACTTAGTAAAGCTAGCCAGATAGTCCACTCAGTAAAGCTAGCCAGATAGTCCACTCAGTAAAGCTAGCCAGGATAGTCCACTTAGTAAAGCTAGCCAGGATAGTCCACTCAGTAAAGCTAGCCAGGATAGTCCACTCAGTAAAGCTAGCCAGGATAGTCCACTCAGTAA